>NW_028229561.1:358545-559441 GCF_053477565.2 Lygodium microphyllum | reverse complement strand
GTGTTATGTTTAGGTCTCTGGTTACAGTTACGTATTGCTCCGTGGTGCCAGGGTCCAAGATGGTTGAAGGTAAATACTTGTGAGACCAAAATTCTTTCGTGGCACGATCCGATGACTCCAAGCGCCAAGTTACCCATGTGTGAGTTAGGCCAACACGACATGCGTGCTATGAGCGAGTTGTAGTGTGGGAGGGATCTCTAAGGCGTGATGGCCTTGTGATGCGACATGACATGGAGGGTGCATGCTGTGACACGATGGCATCTTCTTGGCATATCTTTCGAGTTGGCTTCTATTGCATGTTTTAGACGACACGACATGGTGTTGCATGCCCGTGAACTATGTTACTTGTGTGGGTTGTCACGCTGTTGTGGACCCTTGGGAATAGGTAGGCACTATCACACTTGGTATTAGAGCTACCTTGCACCAAACTGCTGGGGCAGTCTACATGGGTGGAGGCAAGTCAGCCAAGATTGCAAGCAATGAGTATCCAGCAACAAGTGGAGATGTGATGCCAAGCTTGTTCAAGTGCATGTGTTGAAAAATGAGCTGTCATGTGTAATGAAGTAGGGTCAGGGCTGCACACCACCATCCACAACTTGTGAAGGAAATGCTATAGTTGAATGGTTTGAACCTAAATCTATGTCCATCCACTAGGCACGAAGTGGAGTGCTCATTTGAGCTAAAAATGTATCTTTGGGGCCATGATATGAGACCATGGTGTGTTGGTGGAGGCTAAAAGGGACCATCAAACTTATTTTGCATGAAAAAATCTTTTGCTCTTTTTGACTCGATGAAGGCGGGTCTGTGAAGAGGATGTTATGTGAGCTGAAGATGGAGCCTGTGGGCTCAACTATCTCTTTGAAGGCTTATGGGCCTAGCGTGAGTATAAAGAAGACGGGTTAGGAGGATATGTAAAGGTGATATCTTTGAAGACTTTTGGACCTGGAGGGAGTATAAACAATGTGGGCATGGTTGAGATCGTAGAGTAAATCTGATGGAGCAGATGAGTGCCTGAGGACGAATGTGTAGTGTGTGAACTAGAACCCTTGTATATTGACACTAGACCTAGTAGGAGTATAAAGATAGCAGGTGAAGGGTGAGAACACTAGTTGGAGGATGCAAAATGGAGATCGTGTTTTGAGCCAAATGATGAACCAAGAGGCAAAACAGAGGTATGTATGGAAGAACCGTGGGTGAAATTAGTTGAAGCTGAAGAGAATATGCGTGCATGGAGTTATGGGGCAACTTGTTGACTACTTATATGAACCTACGGTGCTGACGTCATGCAAAGAGGAGTCGATGGGCGATGTTCTTGCAACTCTTAACTTGGGGAGTATAAAAGAATCAGGCATGTGATGATAAGATGGATTAGGGCAAGAAGGCCCTTTGTATTGAGTACAAGAAGAAGGACTGGAAGAAGTGGAGGTGAGATGGAGTGGAATGAGCGTGAAATGATGGATGCGGGCTACGAACCCACATGTTTTTCTAAGTTGAGTTGAAGATTATGAAGGGGATGGAGTTGAGGTGGCAAGATGAGATGGAGAAGATTCGTGATGTTGTGAGTATAACTGAATGGCCGTGTTGAGTAGAGATATGCAAGACTTCTTGAGTCAGAAGTATAAAGGAATGGCTAGGTGCATGAGAGATGTGTGGAGAGCAAGAGATGTGGTGCATGACGCTCATGGAGCCACGAGATTAAATGAACGGCCATCATGTGTGAGAAGGTTAGAAAGGGTCGAAAGAATGAAGAACTCCTTACGCTGGGAGTCTAAATAACGGCTTGGACCCAGGGAGAGTATAAAGATACTAGGCAACCTGCCACACCATTGTGGTGAAGCAAAGAGAGGGCAAGGGACCAAGCGGATGGAGGTCAAAGAACTCATGGTGGACCTAAGATGAGTATAAAAATGCCAGGCTAGTTTCCATGCTACTACAGTGAAGTTGAGAGAGGGCGAGGGACCGAGTGGATGGACATCACAAACTCATGGACCTGGGGTGAGTATAAAGATACCAGGTAGCCTGCCATGCTATTCAGTGAAGCCAAGAGAGGGTGAGGGATCGATGGGATGGAGGTTGAAGACTCATGGACCTAGGGCGAGGATAAAGAAACTGGGCAGATGGGGATGAGAAGGGTGCAACTTGTGGAGTTGTGAGTATAAAGATGGGCCGAAAGTGAAATAGGGTGGGAAACCAGACTCGTAGAGTGTCGATGAGAATAAAGAAATTGGGGCTTGTGGGAGTCGATGAGCAGGATAAAGAATTATGCAAAACTAGGTTTGAGTAGGAAGAATAGGACTGAAGGTGGGGTGTATGAGAGACTCATGGGAAGACTCGTGAAGCCATGAGGATAAACTAATAGCCAAGGCTTAGTGGAAAGAAGGAAGATATGTGGACTAATGATGGCCCATGAGAAGGCCGAAAGAGTGAATGCTTGTGTACCTGGGGCGAGCTTAAAGAAACCACGAGAAGCTAAGCTATCTTAGACCCAAGGTGGAAGCTAGGAGTGCGCAACATGTAGAGGTGTGGATGCAAGGCAATGGGGTATGGAACCTAGAGTGGAGCCAAAGGATTTGTGGCATGATGGAGATAAGGATAGAGTGTGTGATCGATAGTGGGACCCAAACATATTTTAGACTTTTCTCCTTTAAAATAGGGATGAAGATGCTTGTGCGGGGGTATTGGACCCCGTACGAGTGGATGCATTTCCTACATTGAGCCCTTCATGAGGAAGGGCAATTGAATTTGGCCCTGGAGTACGAGGAGGGGACAAAACAAATGCAGGAACCAACCAAGGTTGATTGCAACATGCTAGGAAATACTTGCAGTCTACTATGGAAGGCTACTACAGAAGCTCCACTATAGGTGGAGCCATCCATGAGGTGATGGCATTGATCTCTCATTCTCATGGAGCCTCTGCAATGGGATAGCTAGTCTCATCATGGGAGGCTTAGATCCATCTGAGCGTCCAATGCATAGACGGTTTGCCCCAAGTTGTTGGGGGAAAAGGCAACCCTTCTTGGTTACGGTGCGAGGTGTATGATGGGATGCATCTTAGGCCCTAGTCAAAGTACCACTATGTTTACTTGCCTAGGAATGATGGGGGGAGATAACTTTGATTCAAGTTCAAAAAACAACTCAAGGATGCAAGTGGAAGTTGTGTCTTTAACACTGAAGTTGGAGTAGGTGTGGTAGCACCTCAGCTATCTGAGTGAGGAGAGAAGAAAATTAGGGCAAGTGACTCGTCTTTTATCTTTGGATCAAGGACAAGGACTTGTGACCAGTGGGTTAAGATTTGGCCATTTTGGCAAGCTCTTCCCTGTGCAAGGTAGTTGGGAGATCTTGTGAGGGTGCTAAGCCGTATTACAAATGGCTTGAAGAAATTGCTACCTTGGCTCTAGATTAGTCTATGCTAAAGACATCCGTATGGTTGATAAATCCTCATAATGCCTCTTTTCAAGGTGACTAACCTCGGTCTTTTTCATAGGGAACCAACTCAATTTGAGTGGACTCAAATTCGATCAAGGGAAGGTAGGTGTGAGGGAAGGGAGTGTGAGGCTTGGGCAACCTCATGTCTCCTCCTCTTATATATGTGCCTGTGCCACAGCTTTAAACGATTACAAATGTATTCTAAAGAAAATGCATATGAATTGTCGTTTAGGAAAATAGCCTAAGTAATATAATAATTAACTATTCAGTGTAAAGACTCTTTCTCTTGGAAAAGGATTATATGCTTGTCATTAAGAAAATATCATAATTACGGTTTATTTCATGATATTTATTGTTATTTCATTAATGATGCGTGTGTTAATAATAACAGAAAAAATGTAGACGATGTTAGGAAAGGGAATATTTTATAATTTTCCCTTGAAAGTGACTATCTCTATTTCATTTTGCTAATGATAAACATATGCATATGAGTTTTATAATAATTTATAGAAAATCATTTAGATAATATTATGAAATAATCAATGCATTAAATTGATAGAAAATTGTATAGGAAAAATATATACTAGACACACATAAATTAGGTGCATAGTAATATAATTCGATGTCTAAAAGATAAAAGAAAAATTGCACGTATAATTTTTGCATTGCTTAGAATAAAGTTTTCAGAAAAACAATCAACATTGCACTTAGAACATAGCTAAATGAAAATTGATCTTCTTAGATAACATTGAAATTTTGGCAAATGGTCAAACATCGTCGATTAAACCATATAATATGAGTAGAATAAAATAAAAATTATTTTCTTGTTGAAAACTCATGCAATGTTAATATTAATGGTTATATTAGCGAGAGCATCAATATCATGAGTTGATCCACGTATGAATTAGCGAGAAAACCTTACCTAAAATATCGAGAATGTTGAAGCAAAAACAACTATGAAATACTCGACAACCTTGAAACTATCAATATCAGGAAATTAAATAAATATCGAAAGTTTGTAGGACTTGTTGGACATTGATAAGAATTTGTCAATACAAATTCTAAAGTCTAAATGGACTTGGAAAAGCATTTGAAATCCTGCTAAGTGCAGGTTAGGGCAAGGTAGTGCATGAATTACCTGCCATAGGTATAAATGCCCATATTTTTCTTTTAGGACGAAAGTATCAAATTTTTCACAAGGATAAAATAGACTTCAGATTCGTGAAACACTTGCGGATCCTGAAAAAGAGTTGCAAGTAGAAATCGAAACTCTAAGAATAAGGTGGAAACTTTAAATAGAAACCCTAAATTTGGGTAGGCTGCTTCTTATGCTAAAAAGACTTGTTGCTGTTTCTTTTTGATTTGTGCATGCATTGATGGTAGCACAGGAAAGATTGATTGTGCTTGCAGCAGTTAGATTTGATTGTAAATATATAATCAGGATAATAAGAGAAAAGATTGCGCTATGCCTCCCCCACGGCTAGACGCGGAACCCTACTCCAAGGGGGATTTTTTTGTACCGCCGCGAGGTTCTTTGGACTAGCCTTGATGACGAGAGGTCACTCTCGGTGAGGAATTCGTTAGGCAGGAGGAGGCAAGAATGCCAGGGGGGACTTTGGCCGTAAATCTCTCGATGGCTCCTAGGAATTGCCTAACCCTCACACGAATCAGGATGGGATCCTGGAGTCCCCGGTACTAGTGAAACGGAAATCTTGGAGGGTTTTCTTTTCTTCTGCATAGACAGAAGGGATTTTTAGATGAATGGAAGTTTATCTTCTGCGTAGGCAGAAGGAGAAAATCATGGTAAATAACTTTGTGAAATAATAAATAAATATGTTTTACCAAAAGATTGTTTTCTCTATCTTTGTGTTGTGTTGTAAAATTGCGTGAAGAAACCTCTCTTAACGGGTTAATTAACGAAGTTGCTTTCATATGTCATAACTTAATGTGATAGGTAATTAAAAAATTAAAGAAAACCATTTGTGGGAAGCGGGTGGGTGAGATCTCTGATGGATCCGTCCTATGGATGGGTGGTCCCAGTAAGCTGGGAGCTTCTCTCAAGAGATTGAACGAAATGTTAATTAGGCAAAATTAGGTAGAGTTGAGCATTGACTTACCTAGGGTCATGTCTTAAAACCTTGATCAATAATTATCTTAGGGGAAAGGTGCGGTGGCTGTGCCAGAACTCCATTAAGGTTCCCTAAATCCTAACCGATTGTTGAAAAAAAGCATTGCACTCCATGAACCAAAGGGTAACTACGATCGCTCCAGTCGGATGAGAAGCCCTTGTGGGACACCTTTGATGGAGCCAGCTAATGCATCGAGACCTCAATTTTCAAATTAGGGCCCCGAGCTTGCAGGTTGATCCTTGTGGGGATGGCTGATATGTTCGTTATGGGGTGAACTCTGGGAAACCTAGACGATAGACCTCGTGCATTCTTCCCGAGAGAAGCCGTCTAGGATAGTTTCCTGATGGACTAGTAAAACATGTCCTTAGCCAAACCATTCTAGGGTGGGGTATAGGGGATGGTCAATTAACGCTTAATATGCCTTTCGTCACATAGCTGCTCAAAGGCATGTGACACATATTCTCCCCCATTGTCAGTCCAAGGCATTTCATCTTATGCCCAATATTGTTCTCAACCACTGTAAGCCATCTCTAAAACACAACCAAGACATCTGACTTAAGCTTAATGGGATAAGTCCAAACTTTACGTGAAAAATTGTCAATAAATGTCACAAAATACTTGGACCCATAGACATCTAAATGTACCAATGCCAAGGGCTCACCCACGCAAGTCCTACCAGACTTCTTATGTGTATTCCTAGTCTTGTTTGCTATAAAGACAATGCTCACATGAATCAAAACATGAATAGTCAAGGGGTGGTAAGTACTACAAACCAGAAAGCATTTTTATTCCCTTTAAATACATATGGCCCAAGCGTGCATGCCAAAGAGATACATGTGGAATGAAACCCACTGACAAAACATGGTCAACAGAGGGCCCATCAACTACAAGAGGATAGAGGTTGCCAGCCTTGGCACCTCTAGCAAGCACGAGTCTACCACGAGTGATCTTCCGAGAAGAATCCCCAAAAGAGATATGAAACCCACCATCATCGAGCTACCTTGTAGACATAAGACTGTGTGTAAGTGCAAGTACATGACGTACATCCTGTAATAGAAAAGTACTGCCAGTAGAGAACTCCAGCCGTACATCCCCAATGCCAACACTGGCAAGTGACCTGTCATGTGAACTGAACCAGAGACAATTCGGTAGGAATGGAACCACTTATGGCATGGTGTAACATGAAATGAAGCACCAGAATCCAAAAGCTAGCACTGCCCATACATAGAGTGAACCTCGATCAGCGGCGTAGCATCATAGGAACTAGCTGCTAGTATGTACTCCCCATCGGAGTCATCAATCTACATGACATTTATTTTCTCGATTTTCCCACTGGATTTCGCAAGCATAATGTTGCAATCAGAGGATTTTTCCTATACTTTTCTTTCCCCTTCTCTTTGTGCTTCTCATTACGCAACTCATGACACTGTGGGTGTATATGACCCTTCTTGCCACAATGATGACATGTCGCATTAGCAATTCTCCCACGAGACTTGCTACGTGACTTACCACGTGACTTAGACATGGACTTCTGTGAGTCTCTACCATGTCCATACCCACGGTCATTCTCTCCATTACCATTTCTGCCTCTAACAGTCAAAGCATGCAACACACGAGAGGCATCCAAGTTCTTACGGTTGATCCCTTCCTACAGGAGAGCACTCTCTACATCCCGCAAGTTCAAAATAGTAGCACGAGCACATAAGGTAGTGTGGAATACATCCCATGACTCACATAGAGTCCCAAGCAAAAACAAATGAGTAACCTCATCATTAAAGGTAATGCCTTGCGAAGTCAAATTCTTGAGAATAGCATGGAACTGACTCAAATGAGCAAACATCGACATATTCTCCTTCATGCACAGATCCATAAGTTTCTTCAGCCGATACATCTGACTTGCTGGACTTTTCTTGTCATAGAGGTTCTTGATCTTATTCCAAAGCTGTCAAGCACTCTCTACTTCCTCAACCACATCGTAATGCACCTGCTCAGTGTGAGAGACAAGATGAGGGTGGACTTGCATAACTCATCAAGCTTCATCCATTCATCATCAATCATGGTTTCAGGTTTCTCTTCATGCAACCTCAGTGGTTTTATCTGCAATTTCTACACAAATACTTGCCAAAATTGGCTCTTCTAATAGGCATAATTCAGCTTAGTGATGTTGAAGATAGCATTGTCAGTGGAAGAAGATGCCATACTGCAAGCTGAAACAATGCAGAAGTTCAAAACTGTGTGCTTTTTTCTATGGTAAATAGCCAAAATACCACCAAAACCAAGGCAAAATGGCCACGAACTGATAGCTAATGATGTTGCCCACCAAATACCATCAAAAGTACATAAAATTAGGATGATTCAGCATGAAATTTTCACATCAGTTCATGCATAACTGCTTGCTGTAATAAATTACAGTCAGGTATAATGAGAGTAAACTGTAGGCAAAATGAATGCACCAAGTCAACCACTCACTGTCAAAGCATAACCGGCATCAAGCGGGCATAAATCAGCAAGTGACAGTCATACGAACATTGAGCAAACACCCAAGCATGTCAAATGAATCCTCAGTAAGCCGACACACCCCCTATGTAATAGGACAAAGGGTACACAACAATGGCAAGACCTGACACAAATAGGTGTATGCTCAAGAAGTGCAAAGCCCAAATCAACCCAAGTACATTTGTGAGGACCACGGCATATCAACCATGCAACATCCAAGTGAAGATCACAATCTCAAGTATCTGAATGCTTAAATAGCATAAACCACCTATTCAATGTCTGTCAAGCATCCAAAGATGCTCCCATTGGTACAAAATCTATAAATATCAAGCAAAAAATCTCAATAAGGGCATACGATAGCATCAGATAGATGATCCAAGATTAAGTGCCAATAAGACATCATGAGCATAAAGGCCATGTAGCATCCATAGACATCAAGTACATCCAAATTGTAACTCTGACAAGCCAAGAAATAGCCAAAGTAAGCTCTGGGCAATCAAATGTCAAGCCAAAGCAAGGCTCAGTAGCATCCAACTCCAAACAATGTAATGGGCATGTAGTAGTGGCATAGGCCAAGCATGTCAAGACCAGTCAGAAGTGAAGTACATGACATAAGTCCGTCAAAGATGGAGATCCAAATGCTATGCGAAGCGAGCTCAAGCTCAACCAATGATCTAAACAAAGATCAAGCACAAAGTCAATCCCCGATGATCAATACATCAAAGTACATCTCCAAAACATGTCCTGATTCCAAGAGGCATAGGCAAACATGAAGTAATAGGCTTCGGCCCACTATTGTAAAACTGTGATTTACTATTCAAAGTTGAGATTTTTCAGCCTAAAATCAGCCTAAGATCATGGCAATACATATATCTTGCATCCCCCAACAATAGGCATCAAACCGCTTAACTAGGAAGCTTAAGCACAGGCATCAACTGCTAGTGTAGCATTGACATTTAATGTTTGTAAGCTGATGTAAACTATTTTAAAACAGTGCTATAGGACCTTAAATTAGTGTTCAAGTCTCGGGAGGCTTCAAAACATGTCAAGCAACATTGCTGCCAAGGGGTGCCACACTGAGTAGAGATATGCCATGGTCATCAGCAAGTAGAAGAGGAGCTGTCCAGGAGCTATCTAGGGGCTACAAGAAACATGCGCTAATTCATGCTAATTTGCTGATGGCTTCTACTACTCCTACTGAGGCTATACCAAGTGGAAGTGGGCTCAACCTTGAACCAATGAAGGCCTAGTTCAAGCCCAAGGTAGCCTATAAAGGCCTCAGGCAGAATATGGTGGGAACAAGCTCCAATGGTGGGAGCTATGGCTGCCCCTGATCTTGCAAATCCCAATGTACCTGTAAAATTCAATGAATCCCTAAAGCAAGTGAATGAATACCTTTGTTGAAAAGCCTTGAGGGTGCCCAAAGCGTCCAGGTAGGTGCTCAGGAGCCCGAGGAGTGAGAAGAGCTCGAGAGAGTCGGCTACGGTTGCCAGGAAGGAAACCCAATGAGTGTAGGTAATCAATAGGAAGCTAAAGGAGTCACAAACCAAGTTAGAATACTGGAGCAACCATGTTCTGATACCAGTTGAAAGGTGATAAGGATCTAAGCTTTCTTGGAAGAGCTATGGCGGGAGAGCAAGAGTAAGAAAGAGAGAGAGACCAAATGGGAACTCCAACTGTGACAATGTGTGACGGGCCTTCCTTTATTCAGACTATCACTAAAAGAATAAAGAATCAAGTGATGATGACGGGTGCCTGCCACTTGCAGTGTGCAGTGGTGGGTATTGTCAATGTAGTAACACATGGGCGACTAGGCAGAGGCACCTTTACCCCCAACAGGAGATTCTTCTTGGAAGATCACCCATGGGAACCTTATCCCGGTACATGGTACCAAGTTTGGCACTTTATATCCCTTGGTTGTATTTGGATCCGTAGATCATGCTTTGTCTATGGCTACAATTCCACATGTATCTCTTTGGCATCATCGCCTTGGGAACATGTCCTTGAAGGGAATAAAAATGATTGCTCTTTTGCAGTATCTTTTGCCCCTTGAATATAAGTGTTTTAAGTCATGTGATCATTATTTGTATATCAAGCAAACACGTAGTATGCATAAGAAGTCTATTACTCATGCATGGCTGAGTCTTTGGCTCTTTTTCATTCTAATGTCTATGTACCTATACCCTTCAGTCATCGTTATTAGAAGGCGCGAAGTACTTTGTCACATTCATTGATGATTACTCACATAACATCTCGGCATATCTCATAAAGCTAATATTTGATGTTTTGGCTACCTTTTAGCGTTAGCTTGCATTGGTTGAGAATGATTCTAGGTATAGGAGGCTGAAATGCCTATGGTTAGATAATGGGGGTGAGTATGTCCCTAAATCCTTTGAGTAGTTTTGTGATGAGAGGGGTATTAAGCATCAGTTGTGACCACTGTACACCCCACCCCAGAATGGTATGGTTGAGCACATGAACATGACAATATAAGAAAGGGTCTGTAGTAGTATGCTTAGCTAGGAACGCTTACCATAATAGTTTTGGGTTGAGGCAGTGACTACTATCGTACACTTGATCAATCGATATCCTTGCAATACTATTAACTTTCAGGGTTTGGAAAACCTCCCTCGTATGTTCATTTGCGTGTCTTTGATTGTGAGCCTTTCTGCCATCTATCCAAGGACATGCACACAAAGTTGGATCCTAAGTCTGTGAAATGCATGTTTCTTGGTTATGGGGATGCATGTGAGATGCTCAAAAAGTTATCTACAGCCATGATGTAGTTTTCAATGAGGAAAAGATGCATAAGTAGCCTAAGCGAATAGTCGAGATATATAGGGCTATATTTCAAGAGGAACCTCCTACTCCCATACAACCAATTAGACAGCCTATAGCATAGGTGATGCTCCAGTTGCCCATGATCATGATGTTAGACAAAATGTGCAAGATGCTCTACTAGAGCCAAAGGTCCTCCCAAGTGGTTTGAGCCCTCCATTGATTATGTGATGGTGAGAGATATAGGTTTCACACCTCATTCCAGTCAAGACAAACTATAAAGCTTCAGATATTCCCAATCTTTGAATATCTAAATTATCTAGAAAAGGAGATCAAACACCTTCCAACTCCCTCACTTTCTACATATACCAAGCACAATTTCAAAGACAAACTCCTACTCTATTGCTTGATTTGGAGCATGCAAGCACTCGAGCTTGAATCCATTGGTATCCCAGCAATGGAACCAGAATGTCATCGCTATCACTAGCAACCATCAAGAATCTAGATTGCTTATCAACTCAAGCATTTCAAGAAAGTGGCAATGGCTACCTCTCACATAACCGTGTATGCTCTTAGACAAGGATGCAATGAGCTTATCATTGAGTTCGTTCATTGAGAAAAATCATACGTGGGAGTTGGTTCCTTTGCCTGGTGGAAAGCGTGCATTGCCATGCAAGTGGGTGTACAAGTTGAAGAGCACCCCTGGGTTCCCCAAGCTTCCCTATATGGCCAGATTGGTTGCTAAGGGTCTTAAATAGGAGCATGGTGTTGACTTCAAGGAAGTGTTTTCTATTGTAGTCAAGATGAATACCCTACACCTAGTACTAGCATTGGTTGCTCAGTTAGATCTGGACCTTTATCAGATGGATGTTAAGAAGGCATTCTTACATGGGGACTTGCATGAGAAGATTTATATGCAGCAACCTAAGAAGGAAAAAGGCAGGGAATACCTAGTGTGAAAATTGAGAAGGAGCCTTTATGGTACCACAAGTTTGATGCTTTTATGTATTCACAGGGCTATACATGTAGTGATATGGATCTGTGTTTATACAAAATAAGGCTCGTGATGGCAGCCTTTTGATTTTGGCACTCTATGTGGATGACATGTTGATTATTGGAGAGCTCTTGATGAGGTGGATACTCTGAAAAGTCAGCTCAAGAAGATATTTGAGATGAAAGACATGGGACATGCCTCACATATTCTTGGAATGTGCATTACCCATGATTGCTCTCAGGGGCTCCTTTACTTGTCCAAAAAAGGAGTATATTCGTCCTTGAACAGTTTCATATGCAAGATATTAAGCATATTGGCTATCCTTTGCCTTCTCATATGAAGGTGAGCTATGCCAAATTTCCACTATTTGATGATTAAAGACTAAGATGTCCAAGATTCCTTATGCATCCGTAGTGGCCAATTTGATGTATGCCATGATAGCCACTCACCCTGACATAGCTTTTTTAGTGGCAGTTGTTGGCACGTTATATGGCTACACCTGGCATACAGTATTTGGATGCCATCAAGGGTATCATGAGTTACTTGAAGGGCACAATAGATATGTGCATATGTTATGGTGGCCAGGATACAAGAGTCGTGGGGTACACTAACTCTGATTATGCAGGACATGTTAATAGTAGAAAATCCACCTCTAGCTATTTGTTTACCTTTGCTAGGGGTGCTATTTCTTAAATGTCTAAGGTGCAAAAATGCACTGCTCTATCTACTATAAAGGAGGCTAAGTATGTTGTAGCCACCACTGGGGCTTGCAAGGAGGCTCTCTTGGTAAGATTAACATAGTCCCTACACTACATTCAAATTCTATGAGTGCTATCTAGTTAGCCAAGAATGTGAAGACGAAGCACATTGAGGTGCAGTGCCACTTTATCAGAGAGGTCAATTGATGAGGACAAGTTTGTTGACCTTGTCTCCATTGGATGAGATGACCTCTATTCCTCATCTTATTGTACTATATGTACACATTGTTCTTTATCATTTTTTTTCTTGTTGCCTCTTCAGTCGAGGAACATTCTCCTTTAACTGGGAGGTTGTTGGAGGTAAAGGTGCATGTGCCTAGGTGCCCATGTATTACTACACTGACAGTATCTGCACTTACACAACAGGCGATGGGTGCCCATAACTATCACTTCATTCTTTATTCTTTTAATGACATTTGAATAAAGGGAAGGCCAGAAAAAAATTGTGACCATTGGAGTTTGTACATCTTGAGTCTCTCTCTCTTGCTCTGTTACTCCATCCGTCATAGCTCACACCTCTCTTACTTCCGCTTGCTCATGCTTTCACTTAGGCTTCTCCCTTCACTCATCATCTTCTTCACCAAAGGCATCCCATGCCTCAAAGGAGGGCGCCAATCATCCTCCCCCTTTTCAAACTCTATTTCTTTTAAGATTGGTTCTTCTTCCAGCTAAGCAGCAATCTGTGGTGGGTATAAGGGCTCATCCTTCTTGTAATGTCCCCATTACTTAGTTTATTTTAATAAACAATGTACATATGCATTCCAAAGAAAATTGATTTATGTTGCACATTTTTAAAAACTAACTCTAATTATGAAGATAATTGTTATTATTAATGAGGTATTATATATCAGTTCATGGAAGAAAGACTTGGGAAACCCTCCCAAGACTAGCTTATTAAAACTATGTTTGTAGTATAGAACAACAAAAAGAACTAGCCTAGTGGATAGTCACTTGGCAGTAAAGTGCACTTGGGTGACGACAACATTGCTGCCAAGATGGGTGACCTCCCTGGAAGATTTTCCTACAAGCTAGTGGGAGCTTCTCATGCACAGCCAACGGTGCCAATGAAGCCTTCGTAGCCCGTTGCCAAGTATGCCAAGGTCTATGCCTTGGTTGCCACCTTAGTCGTACGCCTTGGAGTGATGCCCATGCAATGACGTGACGCACAGTGCATCCTCACCCATGTATTCGTCAATTTTTATCTTCATGCTACAAAAATGGACATTGTCAAAAACACTAAAAGAAAGTGTTCTCTCTTTATCATCAATGACATCATCAAAAATGCTAAAAAGCAAGCGTCCCCTCTTTACCCCACCCCCCCCAATTACTTTATAAACAAGGGTAGAGCGTCATGTCAGAAACACATAGACACACAACGATCTGTGCAGAAGCCGCTATGCTGTTGTTGACACGATGAAGCTCTGCTACAATCAGTCAAGTATTTTGAAGATTTGAGTATGGATGCATGCACATATATGCAACAAGGACATGTGATGGTCTTAGGTGACTTAAATGCACGTATTGGACGTATGCAATTTTAGCCCATAGTGCGTGATGGGCTAGACAAGGAAGATGTTGTGGATGTAGATGCACGTTGGTGTAGACAGTCTAAGGATATAGACATTAATGCTCATGGATGTGCTTTGATGGATATGGTTAATGGTTTGCACATGCCAATATTGAATTGTATGAATTGTTTTCAGTGTGGTAGACCAGTGTGCTTTGATACACGTGCTACTCAACTAGTGGAGGTTCCAGTGTGGTAGACTATGCAATGGTACACATGACTGATTTATGCACGATCAGAGAGTTCTGGTTAGGTGAAAAACATCCAAAATTGGATCATATAGCTTTGGGCTTGACACTTGATATTTGCCACCATGTAGGACATGCAGGGGACACAGTAGGTAACTGGTGCATTTCTATTGATGTAGAAAAGAAACAAGCATATGCTAGTCACCTGGATAGTCTTATGAGCAATCTTACTATAGGAGCACATGGGCTGATCTGAGAGATGCAATGTTAAATACGGCTATGGAGGTTTTTGGGAAACCAAAGAGCAGTCACAAAAATGTCAAAGGATTGCCATGCAAGAAATGGTTTGATGATGAATGTAAGGCTACATGTAGAAAGCTGAAAATCCTCCCTAAGGAACAAGAACGAAGTGAGGTGGAAAAATGGTATAATGCTCTCACACATAAAAAGTGACGATGATATGTAGCGGCCAAAGAAAGTGAAGATGATAGGGAGTTTGAGAAATATCCAAGGCAAGCATGGAGAAAATTGCAAACCAAATGGTCAAATGTTATGGGGGATTTTACAGATGCTGATATGCTATCGTATGTTACAGAACTTTACATGCATAAAGAGGTACATCCCATCAAATGTGATGTACATACGCAGCCATTTAGTGCTTTGTTCACTTTAGAAACATTGGAGGCATCCCTCAACAAGGTGGCTAACGGAAAAGCATGTGATACTTTGCAATTGAATGAGGAGATGTTGAAATGGACAACAAAGGAGACGAGACTATTTATGTTTCATGTGATACATCATGATTTTGCATATGGTTTCCCCCAAGAATGGCAGGAGAATTGGATACAACCATTGTATAAGGGAGACGATTGCAATTTGCTCACAAACTACCGCACGATTCTAGTCAGTTCAGCCATGGCAAAGCTATTCAGCACTATCCTGGAAATGCAATTGAGTAAATGGGCAAAAAGTAATAACAAACGAGCTTATGGACAAGCAGGTTTTCGACTTGGTCATAACACCATAGACCATTTGGTTACTTTACGTGTGCTTATGGATGAGAGTCGGCTTGAGTGAGCAACCTTGTATTGTTGTTTTGTGGATTTTAAGAAGGATTTTGACACCATACCAAGGGTTGTCTTATGGCAACGAATGCAAGAATTAGGGGTCCCAAATTATCTATGCATGGAAATTTACAGGATATATCAATGAGTGGTGTGTCACCTCAGAGGTCGCAAGGGGCTATCACAAATATTTAAGAGTAATATGGAAGTCAAACAAGATTGCCCGCTCTCCCCTACATTATTTGGTTTATGTATTAATAAGATAGAGGAAATACTTCTCGGCTATGAATGAAGAGGAAGCCAAAAGCCTGCATATTGGTATGTTTGCCATCTTGCTCTTGCTTTATGCAGATGATGTGGTCTTCTTTACATATACTAGGGAACGTATGCAGCAGTTCATGGGGATTCTTGAACGGTTTTGTCAAGATAGTTAGTTGGATGGTGAATGTATCAAAAATAAGGCTAATGGCTATGCGCACCAAGCAATCAAAGACCCCACCAAAAGTACATTATGCAGGACAGTATATAGAGGTAGTATCTACTTTCAAATACTTGGGGATTTAGATACCTGCCAACCATAGATGGCATACATGTGTGGAGTGGCGATTAGCAGGAGGAAAAAGCAAATATTATCACTTTGAAAATGACTACAACCATACAAATACTAAATGCTGGAAAATACGTTATATGATTTTTTATGCATATGTTCTACAGAAGGTATTATATGGAGTGGAAGTGTGGGAGGGGAGCATCTCCTCATCTGCATGGAAAAACATTGAGAAGCTGCAAAAAGCTTTTATTCGTAGACATTTGGGCATCAAAAGCACCATACCATATGTACTTATGCTTTTGGAAACTGGATGTCGGCCAATCAAGGTACATGCTATGATCGGAGTATTGAGATATGCCACCCGACTACGTCAAATGGATGACAATAGGCTCCCCAAACGAGCATGGGATACTAGCACACGCCTATAGAAAACATGAAAAAGTTAAAGTGCTTTCAACAGGATGGGTGCTAGATATGTGAAAATAGTTTAAAGGGTGGGGAGTGGATAGATATCTAGATATGGCATCCGAAGATATATGCATGGACACATTTCAATCAAACCTCTTACGAGTGTATCAAACAAAACATCAAAGCAAGGGAACAAATTGCAAATTTGCTTATTACAATATGCATATCTATCCTTCATGTTGGGAATCCTACATGCAGACAGAGGCACACACATAGCCATACATAGTCAACCCGCTCTCAATGGTATTTAGATGGAGTATTGCACAGCTTTGAATTCGATCGCACACTTTATTGGTCGAGACAAGTGCATGGAGTGGACAGGCAAGAGAGATGAGGTTATGCAAGCAGTGTGGACTACAAAGTGTAGAATCAGAAGAGCACATGATTATGACATGCCCAACATATGCACACATACGGGCTGACTTTAATATCCCTTTACAGGGGCCACTTCACCAATTTTTGACCACCACTCCTATATCAAAGCTAAGGGCTCTCATCACCCGCATGTTACACTTTTGGGAGAACCATGCTGCATAGATCGTTTTTTCACCATAGCTACCCTTTTCTACCATGGGGGAGGAGAATCATTGTATATCTGGAAAGGTCCCATGGGTCATAATTTGGCCTTCCGTGGATGATAATAAACTACTCTCTCTCTCTCTCTCTCTCTCTCTCTCCTACCTATGCGGAAGTGCTACCCAAACCCATCTTCTTCCATGGCTCCCAAAAGATGTCAAGATGCTGAGTGAGGTCACGATCAGAGAACTCCCCAACGTGAAGAAGTAGTTGCTGCTGAAGCGCAAATAGAAGTTAACCCCGAATCCATTCAACCTGAAGGACCAGTTATTCCACAACAAACCGAGGTTGTGGCTATAAACCGTAATCACAATGGATGGCCAAACAAAGATTAACAGGTTAGTACATAAGGAAAGGATCATGATTAGTTAGAATGAACTTAAACTTATAAAAGCATGTTAGTATTATCAAATGCATTTTAGGAAGGAACACGGAAATTGATGAAGGGGATAGATTCTATGCATCGTATACATTGATAACTGTGTTAAAAATGTTTTATGGTAATGAACTTTTGGATTTGTGAATGATGATTTATGGCTCTTATGATTCTCAGCTTGCACAGTCGAACGAATTGTGGATTGTGGTGGTTCGGGACATTGGGGTCCCCAACCCAATTCTCCCTAAACACTCTCAGAGTGTGGAAAAACTCACCTGAGGGTGGGGGTCCTACGCTCCTGAGGGAGGTAGGTGTTTTTGGAAAACCTCACCTGCGAGTGGGGGGTCCTATGCTCTTGAGGGAGATAGGTGTTCTTTATATTTGATCACTCGAGCACCTGAGAGGGCAAAGGGTCGAGTGATAAGTGCCCATGTTATGTAAGATGGCTCCGGAGGCTCAAGGAAGCTTAGAGAGGATCTAAGCTAGTAAATTCCCTGTTGACCATAGATGGAGTGAGATCACATACAGCCCAATCCCGAGGGATTGGAAGGTCCTATCCTAGGCTCTAGACGGTGTCTTTTTGTGGAAAGATATTTTGTACCACTCTGCAGAGTGATGGTGAAATAAAATATTTGATTTTTGAATTGTTTGTTATGTGCTAAAGATTGAGTTTAACAAACCCAATTTAACAGAGTAATAAAAGGAAGCTGATTTTATATGTCCAAACAGTGTGGTAGTATGCTTTGCTAAATAGAAAACTAAGCAAACCCCATCGAGGAAAGTGGGAGGCTTCGATCCTGAGTGAAGATTGGATGCCTATGGCTGGGTGGATCCAATAAGTCGGGTAACTTTCTAACATTAGATAGAGTTGATTAAATCATGACCCTCCCAGTGTCGGTATGATTAGTTACCAGGTTTAACATTGTTTTAGGGGGCCGAAGCTGAGATTTTACCTTATGGATAGGGGGATCGAGTTACACTCTCCCCTATCTCTCACTCTCTTTGAACCAAGTGCGGTGTTAACCTCACTCCTGCCTTTGATTGATTTTACAAAGTGGTCTTTCTTAGGTGGGCATTAGATTGTTGTTAGGGGTGACTTGTCCACGCTTCCCCCCCTGTGGAGTAGAACTGAGATTCCCATGTTCAACTAAGTCCAAGGTTTTCCATGGGGAGACGGGATGGTGATGCGTATGGATATGAATTTCAGTCGACTATTAAGAGGACTCCTCCGAGTCTATTGGAGGAGGCACCTCACACTTCTAACATGTCCACCTATCTTCATATTCTTTATTGTATCCTAACTCCATCATAATAATTTTCTACCTTTGAACTCGCATCTATTCTCCATCTTTCTCCCTTCACATAATACTCTATCTTTTCTTCTTCTTCTTGACTGGCTCTAAGTTGGCCTTCTTTGGGATAGGGGTAGTTGATGTAGAGATAATCTCCTTCCAAGTGGTAGTCGATGGGAAAATCTTTGGGTAGTAGTATCCATCTACTTCAAGAGGATATTTTTTGTAGAGTTCTTGATCTTTGGGATAGTTTTCTTAGTAGTAATCTTTAGGATAGTGGTCGAGCTAGTAGCAGTTGGCTCCTTCTTATTGGGGACAGGATAATCAAGGTTGAGCTCATCCTCTCCCTTATTCTTCTTCTTCAGTTTCAACTGACCAAAATTTTTCTTCTTCTATCACCTATTTCTTATTTTCTTGGATCTTTTTTTCTTTTTTGGATGGCTTCACTCATTTTTTAAGCTCTTGGACTCTTTTGACTCTCATCTTCAAGTAGCGGCCTAATCTTTGGCTTCTTCAGATTCAGATGTAGACTCCCAGTCCCATCTCAACATGATTTCTCATTGTCAAGGTCTCATGCCATATTCACTTGCCATAGCCTGATGGCTCTCTCTCGCACCATGATCACTAGTAGCTGACCTCCTCTAAGTCTTCATCTAGCTCTTCAGCATTCTCTTTGAGGTGTCGTGTAGCACATCTATTAATTTGTGGGTCTTCTCTAGTGCTTTGATGGTCTTCTTTGTATGCTTGATTAGTTTGAGCCATAGCTCCTTCTTCTTATATGTGATTTTGAGCTAGTGACATAGCTCATTCTCCTCTTCAAAGAAAGTTTCCTTTCATAGCTTTAGCTCTCTCCAATACATTTTTGAATTGTATGTTTCGTGTCCCTATTATGCCACAACTCCCTCTCAACTTTATTAGCACAACAGGTTTTCTTTCAACTTCAAGCATGTATCACACTACTATCCTAGACGGCTTCACCCGGCACTCGCGAGAATGCACAGGGTCTATCGTCTAGGTTTCCCAGAATCCACCCCATAATGGAAGGTATCGGCCGTCCCCACGAGGATCAACCTGCATGCTCGAGGTCCTAATTTGACAAGTGAGGTCTCAATGCATCAGCTAGCTCCATCGGAGGTGTTCCACAAGGGCTTCTTGTCTGACTAGAGCGATCGTAGTTACCCTTGTCATGGAGTGCAATGCTTTTTTCCAGCAAACTAGTTAGGATTCATGGAACCTTAACAGAGTTTTGGCATGGTCGTCTCACCTAAGATAATTACTGATCAAGGTTTTAAGACCCGACCATAGGTAAGTCAACGCTTGGCTCTACCTAATTTTTCATAATTAACATTTCGTTCAATCTCTTGAGAGAAGCTCCCAACTTACTGGGACCACCCATACGTAGGACGAATCTGTCAAGGATCTCACCCACCTACTTCCCACAAATGGTTTTATTTAATTTTCTAATTACATATCACATTAAGTTATGACATATGAAAGCAACTTTATTAATTAACCCGTTATCAGAGGTTTCTTCACGTAAATTTACGACACAACAGAAAGACAAAGAAAACAGTCTTTTGCCAAAACAAATTTACTTATTATTTTCCAAAGTTATATACAATGATTTTCTCCTTCTACCTATGCAAAAGATAAACCTTTGTTCATCGAAAAATCCATTCTATTTATGCGGAAGAAAAGAAAACCCTCCAAGATTTTCGTTCCTTCACTAGTACCAGGGACTCCAAGATCTCATCCTAATTCGTGTGAGGGTAAGGCAATTCCTAGGAGCCATCGAGAGATTTACGGCCAGAGTCCCCCTTGGCACTCCCGCCTCCTCCTACCTAATAGATTCATCACCGAGTTACCTCTTTCCATCGAGGCTGGTCCAAAGCTCCTCGCAACGGTACAAAACAATCCCCCCTTGGAGTAGCGTTGTGCGTCTAGCGTGAGGTAGGCATATTGCGATCTTTCCTCTTATTATCCTGATTATATATTTACAATCAGATCTAACTGCTGCAAGCACAATCAATCTTTCCTGTGCTACCATCAATGCATGCACAAATAAAAAAGAAACAGCAACAAGTGTTTTTAGCATAGGAACCAGCCTACCCAAATTTAGGGTTTCTCTTTTAAGGTCCCACCTTATTCTTTGGGTTTTGATTTCTACTTGCAACTCTTTTTTGGGATCCGCAAGTGTTTCGTGAATCTGAAGTCTATTTTATCCTTATGAAAAATTTGGTATTTTCTTCCTAAAAGAAAAATATGAGCATTTATACCTATGGCAAGCAATTCATGCACTACCTTGCCCTAACCCACACTTAGCAGGATTTCAAATGCTTTTCCAAGTCTATTTAGACTTTAGAATTTGTATTGACAAATTCTTATCAATGTCCAACAAGTCCTACAAACTTTCAATATTTATTTAATTTCTTGATACTGATAGTTTCAGGGTTGTCGAGTATTCATAGTTGTTTTTGCTTCAACATTCTCGATATTTTAGATAAGGTTTTCTCCCTAATTCATACGTGGGTCAACTCATGATATTGACACTCTTACTAATATAACCATTAATATTATCATTGCGTGAGTTTTCAACAAGAAAATAATTATTATTTTAGTATACTCATATTCTATGGTTTAATCGACAATGTCCGACCATTTGCTAAACTTTCAACGTTATCTAGAAATATCAATTTTCATTTACCTATGTCTTAAGTGCAATATTGATTGTTTTTCTGAAAAGTTTATTCTAAGCAATGCAAAAATTATAAGTGCAAATTTCTTTTATCTTTTAGACATCAAATTATATTACTACACACCTAATTTATGCATGTCTACTATATATTTTTCCTACACAATTTTTGGTTGATTTAATGCATTGATTATTTCATGATATTATCTAAATGATTTTTTATAAATTATTATAAAACTCATATGTGTCTATTTATCATTAGTGAAATAAAATAGAGATAGTCAATTTTAGAAAAAAATTATAAAATATTTTCATTCTAATATCATCTATATTTTTTCTATTATTATTATAACACGCATCATTAATAAAATAACAATAAATATCATGAAATAAACCGTAATTACAATATTTTCTTAATGACATATATATAATCCTTTTCCAAGTGAAAGAGTATTTTCACTAAATAGTTAATTATATATTGCTTAGGCTATTTTTCTAAGCGGCAATTTATATGCATTTTCTTTAGAATACGTTTGTAATCGTTTAAAGTCAAATATAGCAATAAGCTTATAAAAAATTATTTTTTTCCAAAACGATGATATGTTACCTCTCTCAAGTTTGTTATAACGGGGGTTTCGCCAATTCCTACCACGTCATATTCTCCATCGGTATAAAAAATTATTTTTTTCCAAAACGATGATATGTTACCTCTCTCAAGTTTGTTATAACGGGGGTTTCGCCAATTCCTACCGCGTCATATTCTCCATCGGTCGTGTTCTTTGCTTCCCTTGCTTCAAATGGCCTTTTTGAATTTCTACGACCTCGTGGAGCCATGGATGCCAGGCAAACTTGATGTGTAGTTCAGGGAGAGTTGATGGTCATCCCAAAAAAATTCGCCAATATTTTGCTTAGTGATATGGCTATATGGGAGGAAGGCATAACACGGGATAGAGAAAATGCAAATGAGGTAGAAGAGGGGTATTTTCTCCTTCAAGGCTCAAGCTACAATGGAAAAGAGAAGTATAGAAATTTTTCCATCATCAGGAGGTCTTCCTTCTTACTTTCTTTATGAAGGAGAGAGATGTATTTATAGCCATGAGGAGAAGCATGTAGTTGACTCATTCTTTTGGCTACTTGTCAAGAGCTAAGTAAGCTTTATAAAAAATACTTTTTGATTGCCTACCTATTGGATGGTGGCATGGGGATGATTTTTAAATGCTTTCTCTCTCTCCAAGCGTAAAAAAGTCATGATTTTTTGTCTATTTTTTCAAAAACGTCTTTTTTAATTCAAAACGACTTCATCTAGTAGTTTTTGGCCAAGTTACCTCATGACTTATCTAGTTTATAAAGCCATGACATACTCTTTGATACTTAACTTAATATCATGCTCGTTCTTGCGTGTTCTTTGTCTACCAATTAAGGCTTTGCGATTTGTCTTGCAATTACGAAATCATGTGATTCTTGATGCATAAAATGGAATCGGGAATACTAAATCAAATATGATGCGGAAAAATGTATGATCAAGCCATCGTAATATTGTTCTTTATGAGGCATCTTCTCATGTCAGATTGCGCAATTGATTTAACGTAAGACTCGATATTTAAAAACTTGTGTGCGGTCACTTATGTGATAGCTCAATGAGTAATTTTTTAATCATCTCAAGCCCAAATTTGTTTCTTGATATGAAGTGTTAGGACAGGAATATTACATCCTCTCCTCCTTAGAGGAATTGAGATGTCCTCATCTGGAAACAAAACTGGGAAAACTGATTTTCTAGAGTTGTCTCTTCTATCCAGGTGGTATCCTCCTCATGGCAGTCTTTCCACTGGATAAGATACTCTCCAATGGTTCTATTTCTCAAAGGTTTCTCTTTTACTTCTAAAATCTTATCAGGCTGGAGTTCAAGGGCTCCTTGACTAGGCATTACAATTTGCTGGTTATCAAGAATACGATCTTGATTTGCCACATAAGCTTTCAGAAGACTAACATGAAATACATTGTGGACTTTCACATGATCAGGAAGTTGCAGTTTATAGGCATTAGCTCCTAGGCATTTGAGAAGCTTGTATGGTCCACAATACCTTGGACTCAACTTTTTGAACTTTCCCAATAAGAGAGAACTCTTATTTGGGTGTACACAGATGAAAACCATGTCTACCTCTAGGAAGATACACTCTTGTCGTCCTAGATTAGCATAAGCTTTATAGCAATCTTTGGTAGCTTGAATGTCTTGTCTGATAGTTTTGACTTGATCATCCATATCTTCTAGCATTTTCTTAGAAGACTCAACCTTTACGGTTGGATCAAAAAAATTTAGTGACATCAAACAATCTTTCCCATACAATACTTGAAATGGAGTCATTTGTATACTCTGGTGATATGGTGCATTGTAGGAAAATTCTATTAAGGGCAAATATTGTATCCACCTTGTCGGTTCTCTCAAATAGTAAACTCTCAGTATGTATTCAATGACCTGATTAACTCGCTCCAGTTTGGGTATGGTAAGCTGCGCTAAAGCAAAGATGGGTTCCAATTGCTTCAAATAGACTTCTCCAGATATGTGATATAAACAGAGAGTCGCGATCACTAATGATCTGTTTAGGCAATCCATGAAGCCTAAAGATTTCTTTCACAAACAATCGTGCAATATCTAAAGCTTTGTAGTTGGTCTTGACTGGGATAAGATGAACGACCTTCGTCAGCATATCCACAATCACCATGATTGAATTATACCCTCCTTGAACAAAAGGTAAGCCAACTACAAAATCCATACTAATGAACTCCCATTTCATCTGTGGAATGTCAAGTGGTTGGAGCTTGCCTGACATTTTGATACACTCAACTTTCACCCGCTGGCAACTTAGGCATTTAGTAACATATCTAAGTACATCATGCTTCAATCTTTCCCAATAGCAACTTTTCATGACTGCATTAAGAGTTTTTGCATAGTCATGGCGTCCTAAGAACGGGGAGTCATGGGCTTCCCATAATATCTTATTTTTCAGCACTTGACTAAGGGGAATGTAGAGCCTTGTCCTGAAATAGGCAAGTCCATCATCCATAGTGAAATTTTGGTATTTGACTCTGAGCTTAGGATCAATGTCCTTAACTAGGATTTCTCTAAGCATTAGCTGATACTTAGAATCCTTGTCTGCCTCTTCTTTGGCTAGCTCAATGGCTGGATTGCTAGGCATCGATATCATGGTAGCTAAAGTCTCTCCTTTAGATGGCTCTTCCATGATAAGTGCATTCGGAAAAGCTTTACGACTTAATGCATCAGCAATTACATTCTCTTTTCCAGATCTAAACTTGATTTCAAAATCAAATTCTTGCAAGACTTCAATCCATTGACACTGCCTCATGTTGAGGTCTGGTTGAGTAAAGATCCATTTGAGACTTTTGTGGTCAGTGAGACCAAGGTAAACTTGCTTCCAAGTAGATAGTGTCGCCACAATTTGAGATCATGGATCACAACTAGTAGCTCGAGATCATGGGTGGCATATTTTCTTTCATGGATTTTTAGTTTCCTTGAGGGATAGGCTATTGGATGACCTTGCTCAATAGCACACAACCTAGTGTAAGAGAACTTGCATCTGTTACGACCTCAAACTCTTGACTTAGGTCAGGTAGCTTTAAAATGGGCGATGTTACCAAACTTTTCTTGAGCTGCTCAAAATCGGCTTGCTCAATGGGCGTCCATACAATGGCAATTTACTTTTTCAGCAAATTAGTGAGAGGTGAAACTATTAAGGTGTATTTTTTTTATGAAAACTCTATACCATCCAGTCAGCCCTAAGAAACTTCTCACTTCCTTAACTATCGATGGAGGTTTCCACTCTTGAACATCTCTAACTTTGGCTAGATCTATAGAGATTCCTTTAGTAGATACTATGAATCTGAGTTATTCCATCTGTCTTTTGAAAAAGGAACACTTCTTTTTCTTTGCATAGAGCTTGTGTGTCCTCATTATGTCCAGCACAATGCGCAATTGTAGCTCATGGTCTTCGTCTCTCTTGGAGTATGTTAGGATGTCATCAAAGAAGACCAGGACAAACTCATCAAGATAAGGTAGAAAAAAGTCATGCATTAATCTATTAAATGTAGTAGGGGCATTAGTTAGACCAAAAGACATTACAAGGAATTCAAAATGACCATATCTGGTATTGAAGGCAATTTTGGGGATATTTTCCTTGATCCTTATTTGGTAAGAACCAGATCAGAGATCAATCTTGGAAAAGATTTTCGCCCCTTGCAATCTATCAAGTAGCTCGTCTATTCTTAGGATCGAATACTTATTCTTGATTGTTACCTAGTTTAGACCTCGGTAATCAATGCAAAGGCAGAGAGTTCCATCCTTTTTCTTTTGAAATAGTACTAGGGCTCCCCATGGCGAATTACTAGGTCTGATGTATCCTTGATCCAGTAATTGCTTGAGTTGCTCTTTCAACTCAATTGCTTTGGGATAGATATTTTATACGGACTCTTCACAATTGGAGCAGCTCCTGGTTCAAGTCTGATCTCATAATCGACTTCTCTTCGTCTAGGTGGTAATTAGTCAGCTCTTCTTGGAAGATGTCATCATATTCCTTCAGCTGATATGGCTCTTCCTCGTCTTGTTTATTCTGCTCAACCTTATTTTATTTTATGAGATAAACAAGTAATCCTTTTCTTAACCCTTTTATTATGCGAGATGATTTTGCTAGTTGAACCGTGGGTTTTCCTACCTCACCTTAGGTCATCACTTTCTCCCCCTTTAGGTTTTGAAAAATCACCTGGCCTTTTTTGCAGTAAATATGTGCATCATTGGGGATTAGCCAGTCCATACCCCATAGACATTCGTAGGCCCCTAAATTCATGATCCTAAATTCCATTTCAAAGAGATTGCTTCCCAGACTAAATGTCACGTTGCTGAGTAGATAGGATTTCTTTTCCATTAGCAAGTTCCACAAGAAACCTAGATGTAGGTATTGTGTCTATACATAATTTCTTGGCACACTTTGGTGACATGAATGAGTGTGTGCTTCCATAATCAAATAGAATTTTAAAGGACTTACCCTCATATTCTGCTGGTGTTTGAATCACTAAAAATTGGTGATTTGGGCCTTTCTTATGGAGGGTGGCGTGAACTAATGCCTTCTCCATATCTGCTTCCATAGTTGGGTTTCGCTCTTCTTCAAGCTCTTTAAGAATTATAGCAGATGCTTTTCCTTTTGCAATTGAAGCTTGGTTTTGACCTCTATACTGTCCTTGGCGATAAATTTGACCAAGCTTTGGGCACTATCTTTTAAAGTGGCTTGGCTCATTACAGTGGAAACACCTAGGTACTCTTGAATTTCATCCCGTAGGTATGAAGTTACTGATTGCATTTGTTTTGGCCCTCTTTCCTTGACCAGGCAGACGCTGACCTTGGGATCGCTTAACATAGCCTCGTGGAGTCCCTTTGTTTTGATTCCAAAGGCTATTATTCCTTGGCTTTGACTGAATCTCCTGAACAAGAGGTGTTGCGTGAATCAAAGCATATTGTACATCAGTTGGACGCATAGATTCAAGGTGTGTGTTTAGAGGAGCATTCAATCCGTGACAAAACTTAGACACCTACTGAGCAATAGTCATGGAAGGCGCATATTTAAATAGTGAGATCAACTTTGAGTTATATGACTCCAAGCTCATTCACAGTTGTCTTAAGTTAAAGAACTCATTCATTTTTAGTATGTGATAAGTTGGTGGCAAATATCGACCATGCACAGCTTCTTTCAGCTTTTCCCATGTAACAGTTGTCTCAGCAAGACCTTGGTCTTTACACCATTGTTTCCATCACAAGCGTGCCTCACTGGTCAATTTCAACTTGGCAATCATAGGCTGATTAGCAGGGGTAGTTCCTGTGGCAATAAAGTAGTCCTCCATGGTCTCAATCCAAATCCTTGCCTCAGTTTCAATGTCTTTGCCCTTGCCATCAAATTCTAATGGCTTAATACTTCTCCTGAATTTCAATCAGACTAGCGATAGCTGTATTACCCTCAGTTATCATAAGTTTCACGAATTAGTTTAGCGTTTAAACTTTTCAGCTTCATTTTCACATTAACATATCTTACTAGTTTTATAAAATAATGATAAGCCAAAGAGCACAATATTTTTACAAAATCTAGCCGTTGTTATCTTTTATTATCAGTAAACCATATGTTATAATTTTTACAAGTGAGGGATATTTACAAATGACATATGTTTATAAGTAGAGATACATCAGCATCAATAGGATAGGCTAGATGCTATGTACAATTTCTAAAATAGGATATCATTATATCTTTCTTTTTCATGGATGGATATCAATTACATTCATATAGAAGAAAGTAGGCTAATTGATGTCTATGTTCAAAAACCTATACTGTGGAAATGGAAAATCTGGAAAACCATGGATATGGTAATCTCGATACTTGTGACATCCTTGGATTACAATCCTGTCGATTGGGATTACCTTCAGTACATTGTCATAGACATGATGATCTAGACGTATCTAACGACCACTAGTAATCATAAGTGGATTCCTTCTGGATGGGGACAAAAGATAAATGCCTCAACTATTTTTAATTTTTTCATCCATTCAAGGCATTTCAGATTAGTTTGCATGTTGAAGAATTGATCGACCTCGATGTAACAATAACGCTCATCCCAGAATCATCTTATTAGGAGCATATACGCAGTATACTTAGCCATGAAGGCCTACCACAAAGCTTTTGGACTGAGGCAGTCAATACAGCTGTGCATATCATAAATATATTACCTTCTAGCGGTTTGGATTTTCAGGTTACAGAGGAGGTATGGACTAGGAAATCTCCCTGGGAAACCTTCGTCTGATGCGCATCTACGTGTCTTTCGATGTGAGGCATTTTGCCATGTGCCCAAGGACAAGCATAGTAAGCTAGATCCTAAGAGTATCAAATGCATTTTCCTTGGCTATGGAGATGTAGGCGAGATGGTTACTGCCTCTGGGATCCACATGCACAGAAAGTCATTCGCAACCATGATGTAGTCTTCATGAAGATGAGATGCATAGGTAGCTTAAGAAGGTGGTAGAGATATGCAGGGTATATTCTAGGAGGAGCCCTGTGCTCCAAAGTACAACATGAACAACTAGATGGTCGGCCTGCAACAACAGTTGTTGGTACACATGGCAAGGGTGTTAGACAGACAGTAGAGCTTGTCGTGAGATAGTCTACTAGAGATAGATGTCCACCTGATAGATTTGAGTCCTTGATGCATTATGTCTTGGTTACAGATAGATAAGAGTCTCCCACCTATGATGAGGCTATGCGTAGGGGTGATAGTCACTGCTGGGAGAGGACTATATAGTTTGAGATAGACTCCTTGCATAAGAATATGACTTGGGATTTAGTTTCCTTGCCTGCTGGCAAGAAGACTCTACCATGCAAATGGGTGTACAAGGTGAAAAGTACCCCTGGATACCCCAAGCTGGCTTATAAGGAAAGTCCTGCTGCTAAGGGTTTTAAACAAGAGCATGGACTTGACTTTGATGAAGTCTTTTCTCTTGTGGTCAAGATGACGATCCTACGCTTGGTTTTAGCCTTAGTTGTGCAGCTTGACTTGGACATGTATCAGATGGATGTCAAGACTACATTCTTCATGGGGATTTGCGTGATGAGATTTACATGGAGTAGCCCAAGGGCTTTGCAGAACCTGGAAGGGAGCACCTAGTGTGCAAGTTGAAGAAAAGTCTTTATGGCTTGAAGCAGGCACCAAGGGAGTGGTATCATAGTTTGATGCCTTTATGCAATCACAGGGATACAGTAGGAGTGCTATGGATCCGTGTCTTTATACGAAGAAAGCCAATGATGGCTCATTGCTTATTTTGGTACTTTATGTGGATGATATGCTAATAGTAGAGAAAGCTCATGATGAGCTAGATGCTCTTAAATCTCAGCTGCTGAAGAAGAGCTTTGAGATGAAGGATTTGGGCCAGGCCTCTCACATTCTTGGAATGTGCACTAAGCGCGACAAGCATTAGGGACTACTCTACCTCTCACAGAGGGAGTACATTCATAAAGTCCTTGAGTGTTTCCGCATGCAGGATGTCAAGCCTATTGGCTGTCCATTACCTTCTCATGTCAAGGTCTCACAGGCCGATGGTCCACAGACATATCAGAAGAGGATTGAGATGGCCAAGATCCCTTATGCATCAACCGTGGGCAGTTTGATGTATGCCATGATAGCCAATCGACCAGATATTGCCTTTGCAGTTGGTATTGTGGCACGCTATATGGCTACACTTGGCAAGAAGCATTGGGATGCAGTGAAGAGTATCATGAGATACCTGAAGGGCATAACAAAAATGTGTATTTGCTATGGTATCCAGGATTTAGGAGTTGTGGGGTACACAGAATTCGATTATGTAGGACATGTCGATAGTAGGAAGTCCACTTCTAGCTATGTATCCACCTATGCTTTCTGGAGGTGTTGTCTCTTGGATGTCCAGGGTTCAGAAGTGTACAGATCTCTCTACCATTGAGGCTGAGTATGTTGCAACCATTGAGGCTTGCAAGGAGGCCATATGGTTGGTCCATTTGGTTCATGACCTTGGGATTAATGCTATACCTAGGCTGCATCGTGATTCTATGAGTGCTATTCAGCTACCAAGAATCCGGTCTTCCATGCGAAGACAAAATACATTGAGGTGAGGTATCACTTCATACGTGGGGTTGTGGAGGACAAGTCTATTGACCTTGTCAAGATCTCCACTGACAAAAATCTTGTAGATCTACTCACAAAAAGCCTCACTATTGAGCACTTTGCCTTCCTCAAGAGATTGATGGGCTTGTACTGTCTTTTCTTTTTTCTGTTCACTCCTCACAGGGGCATATTCATCTTTAAGTGGGAGGTTGTTGGGGGTAAAGGCATCTTCGCCTAGCCGCCCGTATATTACTACACTGACAGTACCCTCCACTGCACACTGCAAGTGGCGAGCACTCGTCACCGTCACTTTATTCTTTATTCTTTTAGCGATAGTTTGAATAAAGAAAGGCTCGATCACACATTGTGATGGTTGGAGTTCCCATTTGGTCTCTCTCTCTTTCTTGCTCTTGCTCTCTTGCCATAGCTCTTCCAAGCAAGCTTCGATCCTTCTCACCTTTCATCTCCAAAGGAAACAAAGTAACCCTCATCATCCAGTGTGCTAGTAGAGATAAGACTCTTTGTGGGAGCAATACATATAGAACATTATGCAAAATAAATATATTGGCTCAACCAAACTGTAGCTGGAAAACTATGACTAGATATCACCAATACCAACTATCTGCAATGCCAAGTCATTCCCCAAAAAAAGGATAGATCCAATCATACTACGATAGGGTGGAACCACTCTCTATAAGGGGTCACATGAAAGGAAGCCCTTGAATTCATCACAACCAACATTGAGTAAAACCAGCTGAGGTATTAGTCAGCTTCTGTTACTCATCCAAAAAAGAAGCTATAGGTATGTAATCATTATCAGAGTCAGGTTGTTGCACTACATTGATCATTTTGATCTTAACACTAGACTTAATAGGGATAATACTGAGATCATCAAACTTGTCCTATGCTTTCCCTTTGCCCTTTTCCTTGTGCTCATCGCACATTTTATGGCATTGCGGCTTGACGTGTCCTTCTTTCCCACAATAATGGCATGTCAAATCGAACTTACGTCCACGGGACTTACTATGAGACTGTCCACATGACTTAGGATGAGACTTTTGTGAGTCTCTACCACGGCGGTCATTCTTGCTCTCGCCATCATGGCGACCTCAAATAGTCAAAGCATGAGAAGCATCCACATTCTTTCTATTTATCTCCTATGTCAAGAGTGCACCCTCTATATTAGACAATTTTAGCCCATTCTTGGGCATATTTGCACACATATAGCAGTATGAAATGTGTCCCAAGACCCAGGCAATGTGACAAACAAGAAGAAAGGTGGAAGATTGTCCTTAAAGTCAATACCTTGCGATGACAACTGGCCAATGATAGCAAGAAAATTGCTCAAATACTAAGAAACACTGGTACCTTCCTTCATACGAAGGTCCATAAGCTGCTTTAGCCAATACATCTGAGAAGCAAGGCTCTACTTATCATAGAGATTGCATATTTTCTCCCAAAGCTTCCGTATAGATTGCCATTTGTGACAACATTATAATAAAACTAATTGTTGAGGGACAGGATAATCGTGGATCTACAAAGCTCATCTAATTCATCCCATACATCTTGATCTTGACTTTCAGGCTTAATGCTCTCGTATTTGATTGGCCTAAAATGAGATTTCTGCACCAAATCTTGCCGAATTTGGATCTTCCAATAGCCATAATCGTTGCCATCTAACTTTTCAATGTTTAAGTTTTCACTGTCATTTGAATGACCAGCCATACTGTAGGAAAAAGAGGCACAGTACAGACCAAACAGGTTGCTGTAATACCTGCAAACAACCCCAAAACCACTGCCAAAACAAGCTGAAAACAAGAGGTGTAGACCAAATAATGAGCTATCCACAAATTATGACCAAAATAGCATCAAATGGAGGGTACTGCTCTCATAAATAATACAATAGTCTGCATTTATAGCATGCTAAAAATGAGGTACAATAGTAAGGAATCCATGCCCAATAGGGGCAATCACTCATACAAAACAATTTGCAACAAGCAAGCAAAAGTTGAAGCAGCTCAAGCTCAATTGCAATAAAAGCTTCAAGGTAGTTAAGGTCATATGCATTTGAAGCATCCAATGAAGTAATTGACAACTAACGTCAAATGTCCTAAGCTCAAATCAAAGCTCAAATGCATTCAATATTATAACAAAGCATAGAGCTTCAATGTCATGCACCAATGCATCCGATAGGATGCCCGAATAGCATGAAAGAGCATTAGGCATAGAATATCCCTATTAACAACTTACTGTCCAAAAACATTGTATGTACAATAGTAAAATGACAGTCAAGATTGAGCAAAAGTGAGCTCAAATGAAGCCCAAAAGCATTTTGGGAGCATGGCCAAGCATGTGGCATCAACCATAGACATTAATGTATCATCCCAAGTAGTCGAGAAGCATCAACAAGTAGTAGGCATATGGTTTCATTGATAAAATAGCATTTAGACTTGCTTATTAGAGGAGTAAAAATGAGCCAAATATGGGCTCAAATAGTTCCAAAAGTATTCCAATACATTGGCCAAACATTCCCCAAGTGTCTAGCATCAAATAAGCATCCTAGGAGCGTCACATAAGCCAAGAGCATGACATTCCCTAGACAAATAGCATTCAGCCCTATTATGATAGTAGTGATATTTATGAGAAAATTAAGATAAAAGAGTGCTCAAATCAGTCCAATAGCATCTTAAACCAATGACATACGCTCCCTGAAGTATCCGACAACAAAACATAGGTATACGGGCACCCAGGAAGCATATAGGAGCTCCAAACATTGTAGATATGGCTATCCTTGTTTTATGATACCATGCTGCCCTATTTGAATAGTTGATAACTGAAGCTCAATGACTCAAACCAATGCTCAATGTTAATGGGTCAATGCTGAGAAGAGTGGTCAACAATGCCAAATCCTTTGTCCAATGCTCGGGAGTGGAGCAAGCACAAGAGCTTAAAAATGCTCACAAGTGAAAAAATGTTTTTGTATTTTTGAGCCCTGAATACTGAGCTAAGTACTCCTTGAAATAAGGGCAATGTAGACTCAAGAATGTCCTAAGATAGCCCCAATAGGTCCTCAAAAGTCCTAGAGCAATGAGAGCTCAATATGAACCTTAAGAAGTGGAGCTATGACTGCCAATGGTGAAACCCTACTGTAGGTAACTCAAATGAGCCACCTCTTAAGGTTCATATTGAGGAAAACTATGGTTTCCATTTTCAACCTTAAGAGGTGAACCTTCCATTTTGTGTATTGAGCTCAAGCTCACGAAGAAGAAAGCTTTGATACCAGTTAAAGGAAGAAGCCCAAGTGGAAGCATGAGCAAGCGGAAGCAAGAGAAGTGTGAGCTATGACAGATGGAGAAAGAGAGCAAGAGAGAGAGACTCAAGATGTGGGAACTCCAATGGTCACAATGTGTGATCGGCCTTCCCTTTATTCAAATGTTCTTGAAAGAATAAAGAATAAAGTGATAGTGATGGGCATCCACCGTCTGTAGTGTGCAAGTGTAGGTACTGTTAGTGTAGTAATACATGGGTGACTAGGCACATGCACCTTTACCCCCAACAATGAGGATGTAAATGATGAGTTAGACTTAGAAGATGAAAATGGAAGGCTAAAAGCACCTTGGGCATTGAATCCACAAAAGAAGCATGTCACTTCAACATTAAAAGAGGGGTTAGGAAAAGAAGAAGAGAAAAAGAAAGAGTTAGAGGAAAAAGAAGATGAAAAGGGAGAGGATGAGCTCAACCCAGATCTTGGAATGCCTTTACCCTAACAATCCGAAGAAGAGGGGAAGGGTGAGGATGAGCTTCAACCTAGATCTTGGAATACCTTGACCGTGACAACGCCAACAACCAACCAATTCCACAAAGTTCAATGATGATAGGTTAGAAAGAGAGTTGAAGGAGAGAATCATGAAAATATGGAAAGATATAGAAGAAGATGACAAGAAAGAAGAAGAAAAAACTTATTAGATGGAGCCATAGAGAATAAGGAAAAGGTGAGATAATAAAAGAGAAGAAAAGAGATAGAAGAATAAGTAGAGTTAGCTAGAAAGAGGGTAAAACAGAAAGAAAAGATAGAGCAAGATAGGGAGAAGCAAGTAGAAGAAAGCTAGAAGAAGAAAGTTAGAAAGAAGAATGAGCATGTAGAAAGAGATAAGAGGCGCCAAGCTAGAAGAAAGAGTATGAAAAGCTAGAAAGCCAAAGGAAGAAGTTAGGTTAGAATAAAAAGAGCAAGAAAAGACAAACCTAGGGGTCAAGACTAACCAAGAAAAGATGAAAGATGACCTAGACTTAGGTAAGAAAGAGAAGGAAGAAGAGGAACCAAATATAGATCTAGGTGATGAAGGCTGAGACGAAGAAGGAAAGATAAAGAATGAGCATGAGAAGAAGAAGAAGGTGGAACCAAACACCAAGAAATGGAGGCAGACCATTAGAGCCAAGTTGAGAGATGATAATGAGGATGCCTCCAAGATCCCCCAAGCTAAACTCATAGCTAAGGATGAAGTAAACCTAGCTTTCTATCCAATACCACATCCTGTCCCAGCCAAATTGAATAAAAGTAGGAACCAAGTGTAGTTTAGCAATGGAGTCATTGGCTATGCCTTTGAGCTTGAAGTGCTGAACCCTTATGATCTTGGAAAAAATGAGTCAATGGTGGAAGAAGCCTCCAATGAAGGGAAAATATGAAGGAGTGCTTGCAATATCGTCAACCAAGGTAACTTAGTATCGTGAAAGGGAACCTTGCTAGTTGAGGCTTGGAACTCACTCTTAAGGTGAATGTCTTTGGACTATAGAACACATTGGCACCATACTCAATGATGGTAAAGATTGAGATCTTGGCATTTAGGATGCAATCAATGCGAGGAGTTGTCATCCTGATCTTATGGATTCGTGACATGCAAAGTGCTTCATGGAATTGAGGAGGAAGGAAATTCTGCAAAAACTTCTTTTGGAAAGTCTCCCATGTAATAGGGCAATCAACACTCTTGCCAACCACAGTCCACCATAAAGATGCTCGATCAACTAAATGGTTAGTGACACATTTAATTTTGTCTTTCTCAGCATATGTTTCTTCATGGAAGTAATCATCAAATTGACTGATAAAGCAAGTACAGTCTTTCCATCGCGTGATCCATTGAAAGTACAAAATTTGAAGTTTCTTTTACTTATCTTTGTTTCTTTGCGGATGGATTGGGCTTCAAGTGTCGCATCGATGGTACGTCGTATAAGATCTTCGGGTTGCATTCCATCTTGGTCGGTGGTAGATCGTTGTAGATTGGCCAATTGAACTTGCAAAGCTTGTCGGGCTCTTCATTCTTCTTCGAGCTACATCATAATCAAATTCAACTTTTGCTCCATCATTGGTTCGGGTAAATCACCTTTTCAGTCGTAAAATCGTCCATGTTTTGTTCAGTCATCCTGCAAAATCCAAAAGACCTCACACTCTCGAAATCTTATTAGCGGGATGAGCGTAGCTCAAAGGCACCGGGTATACAAGGCTTGTAAATTTTGTTTGGCTTTTATGATCTTTGTCCTTTGCGTATGCGGAATTCGTGTCACAACCGTCTTCCAAAAGAATAATGTTGCTTAGAAATTGTGTACAATCTGCGTATGGCCTGCGCATGAACTTTTGCGTTTGTTGAAACTGGTTCAGCAAGTCTGCAAGTGTGAATAGGGTCTACCAGAGAGCAATAGACTAATTCTATGCTTCTGCATGTGAACTGCCGCTATGAGAGTTGTTGGAGTAAGTCTTTAGTGACCTTGTGACTTACAAGATTTAGGAAACTTGGAGTACTTAGAAGATTTAAGAGCTTTAAGCTTTATAATGCTTACGTGATTTTTGTGTATCTGAGGATGTTGGCGGCCGTTTTGACGTCGTCTAGAACATGCTGATGCCGTCGTTTGATAAATTTGTTGAGTAAGCTTACTATTAAGCTTATTAAGCTTTGAGTTAAAGCTTTAAAGCTTTTGGCTATGGAGGCTTACTGTATGAAGACGACTTGAAGAAGGAGATATCCGCGTGGTCCTTCGCCTACAAAGGTTGGTCCTTCGCGATCAGAGAGTGCAGAAGGGGGTTCTTGACTGCCAGGAACATGATGGTATCAACCGTTCACGACGAAACAGACTGTAGAGCTTGATCGTTCCAGGAGATCTGCCTTTGCACAAGATGGTAAGCGATTGGAAGCTCTTGATCTCAGCTTCGCTTTGATACCACTGCTGCACAGATCGGTCGCCGTTTGCGTGCGTAGTGAGCGTCAGAAGGTCCCCAAGAACAAAAGAACTCTACTTTTTGCACATAAATCAATGAAGAAAGCTTGCACGACATGAACAAGAGACCCATTGGGTGCAATCTTCCCCCATGCCTTGTGTAAGTGCTCCACAAAGCATGTATTTCATATATTATTCATCTTCAAGCTCAAATAATAGCCCAAATTACAAAATAGCACGCTTTAGCTTTTGAGTTTGCTTTTGTGCCAATAAAGAATTAAAGCTAATGGGCGCCCAAGAAGTCAGGCGATACCCAAATACAATGTCCAATACAAATATTTAAATCGTGCACCCATGCGCATACAAAAATAATAAATAAATATCAAGTGCTTTGATAAATAAGCGTGACAAAATATAGGCGCCATGCCTAAGATATGCGCCTATAAAAAATATTGATGATAACTTGAATACACGCTATCCTCCAATGCTTTCCACTGGCACCGCTGCTTGCTCTACACATCAACTGAAGCAGCTAGCAGTCTTTAGCTATATAAATAAATTGGTTAGAAATCAATCCTAACCGTAATTTATCATGGGTGCGCACTTTAAACTCATAAACGTTTATTAATTTGAATATGTATTTTGCGAAATCACCCACTATGGAATCACCCATGTACACACAAAATTAACAAAACACCCGAAAAGGATAGGCGTCACCATCGACTTCTCGCAAAAAGAATCCACTTTGTGTATGAGCCCCAGTAATAAAATTTTACGGAATCCACCGTGGAATATGCCTCCTGGCATCAGAACTTCAATGATACCTCTACTTCCACAACCCCAAATTTTGGCATAAGTGTGACGACTTAGTCCATACCCCCCAAAGAATTTCAACTCTAGATGAGACTAAGAGGAGCCAAAGGGGTGAAAAAAACCAAGACCACACCTTGAGTGCAAAAATGCAAGCTAAACTGACCATTTTGTCTAAGTTCAAGGCAAGCAAGATAGATCCGACAAACAGTCCAAGGAGAACAACCCAAGTACTTGACTTGGAAATGAGGACAAAGTGTCTTGGCAAATAAACCAAGAGACCAAGTCCCCAAGGCCCAAGGCAAAGACAAGAAGAAAGGGAGGAACTGCACAAGAAGCAACCCAATGGACTACCTCCCTTAAGGCATGGCACAACATGGCACCAATTAAGCCACTATGCCTTGACCCCAACAACGCAACAACTTGGGATTGCACCGACAAAGCTTGGCATGCAAATCCATATGCACCAAGCCAAACTAAGTTAGAACTATGAAGCTTCCATTCCTCAAATGTAATTGAGAGGGTGGATTGGGATGAAATAGAATAAAAAGTGAGACTAGATGGGAAAATGGTAGCTAAATCGATAGAAAAATTTGTGTTAAGACCCTCAAGTCATAGTGTGGTAGACATTGATCAGCTTGATAGAAAAAGCTGCAATAAGACTCCATTGATGAGTCAAGTCTTAGACTGGTAGACATTGACCAACTTGATAGGTTGAGTTGTATTAAGACTCCAAAAAAGGCAAACCGCTTGTAGATTATTGAGGATAGTAATAAATTAAGTGAGGGTGAGTGTAAGGGCTTTGTAGCTACACCATGGCATTGTTGCTAGAAACACCTATGCATGGAGTAGTTGTCACAAAAGCCTTCCTTAGGTTGTGCTTCTACATGTGACTCCCTAGCCTTAATGGGGTGAATCCTCCATTAGGAGAAATATGGACTCTCTTTTTTTCCCTTAAGGGATTTCTCTCACATCTTGCTCTCTAAAAAGAGATTCCAAAATAATATTAAAATAAGATATCTTCTACAATCAAGCAAATATCGTATTTGTATTTTCAATAGATTTCACCTATTATTTTATTCCTAAACTATAGGATAAGGTCACATTTTTTCAAAATCCTCACAACTAAAAAAATACAATTCTATTTTCTTTAAAAATAGAGCCAATCATTGATATATGACTCTTTAATGCCTTCATGAATTTTCAACATTAAAATATATTAGAATCATTCTCATTGTCGCTTCTTAAAAGGGTAGAAGTTAAAAAATGATATAAAATGATGTACACATCATATTTTAAGATTAATTTTTATCCAGAGATACCTTTTTGAGTTGAGATTTTCCTTGTAAATTTTTATCTTTTTTGGACAAGTATATGCCTATTTTTGGGCATTTTTTCATTTCATCTAAAAGCTCTAGTTTTGTCCCAAATTTTGTGTACTCTTCTCCTTCCCTCCAAAATATGGTTCCTTGCATACCAATTCTTCTGAAGTAGCATTGAGGAGTGGTTTTGATACCATTTGCTGAAATCAAATAACCTCTATCTATAACTCTCTCTACCCTACTACAAGCAATCAAGTGATAATGGAGGTATCTTTATTTTTTAAATATATGTGATGTTATGATTCTTCATAGTTGTTGTTTAATCCTTAAGCATAAGTTTATATATATATATATATATATATGTATGTATGTATGTATGTATGTATGTATGTATGTATGTATGTATGTGTATATGTATATATATATAGGACTGTGTGAGATAAACTAAGAAAATAAGTGATAAAGTGATAGAGAGTAAATTAGGGCAGAAGATAAGATGATGTTATTATTCTCCATTAGCCAAGCTTCTGTGTAAATGTGTTTAAATATCTTTGATCAATTCTTATATATATATATATATAAATAAAATAGAGAGAGAGAGTATTTTGGATAGAACAGAAGATAATATTTGATGCTAAGTAGAGGTAGATTAAAAGCTAAGATTATAGATTGATTAGGGGTTGATTAGGGTCCATCATGATTGAAATCAAGAGAAAGAGACAAGATCCAACTAGGTAAAAAAGAACATAGATATAGTGAATCAAAGGGGTGTAACTGTGTGATTTGAATGTTAATCCAAGTTAAAATTGGCATACATTTTTCTTTACAAAATGCAGGTGCAGGACGTACCAAGAGAAAGAGATATGTTCACTTTTAATTGGAGGATGAATATGCATCAATGTTTAAAAGAATTGTGGAAAGGGATGATGCAATAAGATACAACTATGTTTATCAATTGCGGAAGGCCCTCTATAGCCTGAAGCAAGCTCTGAGAGCTCGGTACCAAAGGATTGATTGCAAGAAAGAAATGCATGGGAAAAAAGTGTGGACCTTTAGGTTGATGAGTGAGTTTATCCACCTGATCCACTCACTCAAAGGCCACCACAATTTGAAGGGCTTACATCATTTGTAAAGTTTGTTTATGAAGGCAATGAAGGATTGTATGGATACACATGCAGACTTGTCACACAGGGATTAGCAAGGGTTTATCAAGCCTTGACAAATATAGCTTACAACAAGTAATGTTTGTCATTGAAGATGCTATGCATGCTACATACGTGTAGAATATGGAGTTATAGTGTAAAGTTATGGACTTGGACAAGGATAATTGAAACATAAAGAGGAAACTCACAAAAACTTTGGAGTTTGGGTCCACTTTAAAAACCAAAGAAGCACATCAGTGCATTTGATTAGTTAAATGAATTCACCAATTAACCAAAGGAAGTAGACAATATCATAGACGCACATATGCTCAATCTACTGCAATGAGAAATATGTTCTCTCATACATGCAAAGAATGATACTATTGCCAAAGTCCTAAGCAAGGATATGGTAAAAAATGCATTGAAAATTTGTAAATTCAGGGACATTGTAGATGGTGTCATAAGTGAACATCTTAGGGATGTGAGCAACTTGTTTACTACTACAGATGCTCAAGGATTGTGTGGCAATAAGGTGGGTGAGTTATGAGTCATATAGTATGCTCTATCAACATTTGGATACATGTTTTAGGCAAGTCTTCAAAACTAAGCGAGCAATGCCTCCTACCAAAACCATTTCATGTAAAGAAGGCTCAAAAACAACTAAATGAGAAAGTTTTAGAACTAATTGGTGAGCCGACGCATTTAGAATACATACATATATTGAAGTATGGTTCCAAAGAAGTTACCTTTGTATTGAATGCATCCAATAACTTTGTATTGGATATATGTAGGATTCACATTGCTATGATCAAGTTCTACAATATGTCTATGGATGAATGCAAAGACAAGCTTAAGTCCTAAAACTTGATGAGAGGGAGATTATTAAGGGGCAAAAACTTGAACGTGTGAGTATAATACTTATGAATTGAGCATTGGACCCCAACATCGATAAAAACCATCCTTTATACTTCAATGTGCAATCAAAGAATGAAAAATGGTGGCTTGCAGCATTTAAAGTACCAAAGGAGGACCATGAAGTACTTAAAGTTTTTTGAACCTCACTAATATACCCAGTGTTATTCAACAACAAAATAATGGAGCAATTTTACAAGTCAAGGGGTTTGGGGACTATAAAGTTGAATGGCATCTTGCAAGTGATTTAAAAACATTGAAGTGTATGCTTGGTTTATCAAATGCAGCGAATGGAAATTTTTTGCGCATATACTGCATGTAAACTAGGAAGAAAGGGAAAGATGGAAAGAAAGAATGGCTTGCCAAGGTAGGACAACAAGCTACTCCAACACATGATCAGAAAGTCACGAGAAATGGAATGCTAGTTCTAGTGGATCCAAACTGGCACCCTATTTTGGAAATACCACTAACAAGGGTTCACTTTTGTACATTGCATTGTTTGGTTAGAATAATTGAGAAGCTAGTATATGAATATATATGCTTTGCATACAAGATGCAATCGGTGTTAGAAGCTGATGCTACATGCAAGAAGGTAGAACAAGTCCTCTTTGAAGTTGGATTGCATAAGGGCCAAGTAGAAATAAAAAAGGATGAGAAAAAATCGGGCAAGAGTGGAAATATCCCTTGTAAACCATGCTTTGACGGACTCAATGCTAGGAAGTTTATATATCTCCACCTTGAGATGAGGAATGCAATATACTTGTAAAACAACCAGAGAAGTATGAAACAAGGAAAAAGTTGCACCTTACTATTCCGGATTGGAGCAATGAGGGATGAACGAGGATTGTGAAGGCAGAAGTGTGGATACACCTAGATAGATTAGTAGCTCTCTTATAAAAGTTGAGGTTTAGGGATGGTGATGCTAATACATTTAAAGAGACAATTACTAAATTTCATAAGTCCATGGTGGAGGCATGGACTACAAACACCATAACATACTATATGGTCAGTATTGTCACCACTACAAAAAAAAAACATCATTTTGAATTAGTTTGTGTTTCTAATCTCTCTTCTTGTGCAGCATATACTTGAAGCACATGGTCCATACTTTGCAGATCAAGGAAGTTTGGCAGTATAGTCAACTCAAGGCATGGAACGACGATCTCACTATAAAGCTCGCTGTGCTTTTCAAAAGGCAATTGATCATGGAGGTGGCACCAATGATTCCAATTCTATGAGGAAATTATTACAGTGGTGGTATAGGAGATTAGAGATATGATAGGAGGAAAAAGAAAAGAAGTCCAAAACCTCTCAAGTATAATTTATAAGTAGGGCAATATATGAAGTGAGAAAATCAAGATATGAAAAGAGCACAACTAGACAACGCCATGCAAAATGGTGGGCAACCCAAGAGAGAGATGGCAAGAAATAGATGCCTAGATAAAGATAACAATTTTGATGCATTTAGAGTCCATGAGAGAGCACATGTACTAAGGATATGGCACATCAATACTCCTATCTTTAACATGAGACGTCTTACAAATTTTGTTTAAAATTTTGAAGGCTTGTCACTATGTTTTTCAAAGTCGATTTCGAACTATGTTTTTTAATTATGAAAAGTCGATTTCGAAATCCTAAGACAAAGATATGAAAAATTTCAAACCTTGGAACATTCACTGGCCTAGAGAGAGAGGGGCATGAGGGGGATGGTAGGAGACAGAGAGAGGTAGAGACGGGGTGGAGAAATGAAATGAAATGATAATTTTGAAGTTCATTTATACCATAGTAAGTTTAAAAGTTTCATATTTAAGTCAAGTCTTTCCTTTCATTTATTCCCATTACTCTTCACTCTACCCTCCACCTTTCTATCCTTCATCATCATAACCATGGCATGTTCCAAGCTTCCTATCAAGAAGGCACCTGCAAGAACAAGAGCTCAGCACTCTTCCAAATCTAGTGAGCGTACTATGAGTGACAAAGGTCCCCTGGTGGTCGACAAACAGTGGCCCTACTATAACTAATAATGGTGGCGCTACTGTGACAAAAAATGGTGGCCCTAGTGTGGTCAATAATGATGTTTTGCCATTGTCTAGAAATGGTGGTCCATATGGTTCAGTTGCTCCACCTCCCACTACTCCTCCAGTTGGAAATACATCCTCCAACACATAAGAAGTGAAGATGGAGACTATGCACAACTACACTACGTGAGATAAGGAAATTCCAAAAGAGTGCCAACTTGATTATTCCTAAGGCACCATTCTCTAGGTTGGTGCGAGAAATACTACAAGATCTGCAATTAGAGTATCATCACAAGTTCTTTTTAAGGAACCAGGCAAGAAATGTGGAGTGATGGTTAAGCCAAGCCTTGCTTGCTCTCCAAGAAGCAACTGAAAGTTACTTGATTGATCTAATGTGAGTGATTGTAAACTTTTAGCCATTCATACTCAACATATCACTATTAAGCCCATAAATATGGTTCTTGTTTGCGGGATCTGCAACAACAAGGATGCATTTAATCTTAATGTCAACAATATGCTTTGAGAAGCTACATTGTAAGTGGATCTATGTTTTTAGCTTAGGTTTGGTTGTAGATTCTAAGGAGCTTAGTTTTGGGTTATCTTTCCAGTAGACCTTCAAGTATTTGATAGCAGTGGCCTACAAAAGGGAGCTAAATTATGCCTAGCTCTAGTTATACTTGGTGCGATACACTATTTACCGTGTATTTCATGGTTTTGTTATGCTAAATTTGATATGTGATATTCTATTTTGACCATGATTTGCATTGTGCGTATTTTCAAGTTTCCAAATTTGTAAGTAGTTTTGTTGAGGATAAATTCAATGTGCAATCACGTACACGTAAGTGATTAGTTGTACATGGGCCGATGCACTATATCTTATACTATATTTAGTGGTTTGGCAACACTATATCAGATATGTGATATTACATTTTACTCATAATTTATTTTTTGTGAATTTTTAAGTTTCCAATGTTTCATGTAGTTTGGTTGACAACACATTTAATATGCAGTTACACATACTTGTTAGTGAGTTTTTTGCTATCAGTGAAGTATAATCCAGTTAATGCATTAAAAAAAAAAGATTGAATCATTAATAAAATAAATCAGAATCTGGTGAAACTTCACCCACATGTCAAACATCATAAAAACTCATGGACGTTAAACAATTGGCCCCATCAGAAGCCTCTGGGACACCTGTTCAGAGGCATTCAAGGCCCCCAGATGTGAGCCTCTTTGGAGAGGTATCCCAGAGGCTTCTCATGGGGCCAATTTTTTTTGGGTGGTTGATGTGTCCTCCTAGAGGAGCCCATAGGTAAAATTTCACATAAATCAGATCACTGATCATAATTTTCCAAATCATGGATACATTAATTCAAGTTTAAAGATTTTTAAAAGTTTGGTTATAAGTTTAAAGTTTCATCTCATTTTTACACATTTCACTTTTTATTTTTGGGTTTTCTCTCCTAGAAAACATAGCACACACCAAGCAAGCGGCTCAGAGACACCCTCCTAGAAATCCCATGCATAGGCCACCTCCCCCCAGCTCCACCACCGCCACCACCACCACACCAGTATCACAAGCATCGATGGAGGCCAGAAACATTGACTCTTCGTGAGATCTACCATTACTAGAAGACCACACACCTCTTGATACCGAAGGCTCCATTCCAACAGCTAGTGCGTGAGATTATGGATGCCATACTGATTAAGAACAACAGGAGGCACTTTCCAGATGGATCAGGCTTGCACGAGAACCCAATTGATGCCATACTGATTAAGAACAACAGGAGGCACTTTCCAGATGGATCAGGCTTGCACGAACCCAATTGATGTACTACCCAAGCCCTCCTTGCACTACAAGAAGCTGCCGAAGCTTACCTCATCAAATTGTTAAGAGACTTGATCTATGCAGTAGTGCATGTAAGGAGGTTCACCATCACCGACAGGGATTTGCAGAGATAGTGAGGTTTTTTGAGTGATGGAAGGATATTCCTCTCGTAGAGATAAAAAACAATAGGGGTGTACTACTTAAACATATATGGAATGTAGCTTCCGAAGAGCTTTTATAAAACCCTTTTTGTAATGGATCCCATGTAAAATGTTATGAATATGAATACAAATTTTTTGGCGCATCTTATTTTTGTTTAGTCACTTGTTATTTGTTTTATTTATATCTTTGAGTTATCATTATATGCATTTGAATGAATGTATGTTGCTCACAAATTTGATAAAACACTGCATATTAAATTTAGGGCATGAATCGTGTTGCATATAAATTTGACAAATAAACGTAACATTCAAGTAAAAAAACAATAATAAATGACACGTATCACAAACTACGTTGCACGCAAATGCAACAAATGTTAGTTTTCATTACTTGAAGAGAAGATTATAAAGTGCATTACATTGGTTGTGGTGAGATATCATTAGGCATAAGTACATCTACTCTCTCCTAGGCGAGCTACATTCCCCATGGTCTTGATCATAAGCAGCAATACATTTTGCCCTAGTAGTTCTTGCCTAATGACATTGGGGTCTTGAATACTAGTAACCATGCCACGGGCCACCATGGAAAATAGTGGCCTAGACCTAGTACTAGTGAATAAGTAGAATAGCTTTTAATGTCAAAGCAAAAGTATTTTCTCCAAGCTAGAGTTGGTTGGTATTGTCTTGAAGGGCACAGCCTTCATTAGTGCCCTCAACTTCAGGAAGTTCTAAGCAAAAGCCACATATCATGTCTTATGAAATACAATAATGTCACTGACAAGCTGGCCAATGTACTCCTTCAATGTAGAGTCCTGCACCCTTCCTTGGCTATACCAGATCAGCTACCTTGCCTAGATGAAAACTCATCTATATAGACAATGTCCTATATCACACAAGTTTAGTGTTAGACTCAATATGCATGGAGTGTGCTAAAGATATATACATTGACTTTACAAGAAACTTCACTAGTAGGGCCTCTAGGGCATTGAGACCCTTCGTGTCAATTTTTGACCGGATTAGGTCCCTAGAGCATCCATGGCCGGAGGCTTGTAGAGATTTAATATCTGCCCCAAAACACTTAAATCTCTGCCCCCAAACATGAGCCTTCGACCAAGGATGCTTTGGGGGCCCGATCTTGACAAAAATTGATACGTAGGGTCCTGATGCCCTAGAGACCCTACTAGTGAAGTTATGTGGGAAACCAAGAACATTACCTTCTTTGCATCATCTATCTCCTGCTATAATGGAGCATCCAGGTCTGCTCCTACAACTGGGCCACCCTCATCTCTCTCCTAGGAAGGTACTGAGTAGTCGGGTCAAGGACCAAAAAGGCTTTCTTGCAACCACTCAAACTCCTCAAACTCCTTATCAGAGATCTCATACTGTGGTGCCGCATCCTCAATCTGCTCTTGGATGCTCACAATGGCAGAGATGTCATCGATGCTCATGCCATCATATCGAGCCACCTCACATCAACATGTGCTAGAGCATCTTGTAAATCAAAATCTATAAAATCATCAAATGCATCACACACCATAATACAATATAGTTCTTCTTCTCTTAGCTCCAAAATCTCTAATGCATTCTGGATGAGTAGATATTCCACCTCCTCGATGGTGACAACATGGAGAGAAGCAACAAGTGGCTCATTGCTTGAGTCGGCATCTCATCATGGCGAGGAGGTGGGTACACAATGGCTAAGCTCTGCGCTACCTCTATGCTCGGATCGAGAGTGATCTCCTCAGGCTCCCTCTCGAAATACTCTAGCTGTGGCTGAGAGGGTGCATCGATATCTTCGTCATTGTCCTCTTGCACCACCTCAGTGCACACAAAATATATGGCAGAGGCTACATCGTGCTCGATGAGATCCATCGTGGCATGGTCATGGGATGACGAGCTGCTCTAGCACAGAGATGTTGCCCCACATGCACCAATGCTCAATTTATCACCTTTGCATGGTTTGATTCGGCACGTAGACTATACAAGAAATCTATGGGAACCCACCTGCGAGTAGCGTCCGAAATAGATCAAGTGAGAGGGTTTACTGCATCACAAAATGATGACACTATATTAGAGCTAGGGTCTACGACGAAAGACAAGCTCTCTAGACTCAAGGTCACACAAAACCTAGTGTATATCTAGTCTCCTATGTGTGCATAACGTGTGGAGCTAATCCATGCCGGTGAAGGCGAGAGTGGTAGCCATGGCACACAAAGAGAGAAGGAAGGAGAGCACAAGTGTAGGGAAGTAGAGAATGAAAGTGAAAATGAGTTTGGAGTTATAGCTTTTATATATCTAGGGTTTTAATAAAGGTTCTTGTAAATTTTTAACCCTAAAGTTTCAAATTAAAACTCTTATCTTACTTTCTTTATTTCAATACTTTAAAGTCACTATTAAAAGTACTCATATAGACAAACACTTTATTCTACACTATTATATCCTCGAATATGCTTGGATTCTTGAGTATCTTCAAGTCTAACTAGACAAAATATAGAAAAATTTTAAGAAAAAAAATCTAAAAGACCTTCAAAAACCCTTTGGATCCAATTTAATATTTAAATTTAAGAAATGATAGAAGAGATTAGCTAAATTATATCATTATGAAAAGAAAATATTCCATAGATGATAGAATTCTAGCTTGTAATTTAATTATGATTTTAAATAGCACTATTGACTAATTATAGTATGCATTATCTCATGCTTGGATCACAGTAAACTAAGATTATCAAAATTGAAAGTAGTTAGAAGTTTAAAAAAGGTCTGTATTCGTTTTTTATAAAAACAATTTAGGGTATGTGGAGAAGCACATTATTTACATGTCATGGATTGCTCACTAGCAAGTCCTAACTTTTCTATTATCTAACTTGAAATAGAAGTTGCAGAGGGGCTCATTGGACATCAATTGGATTTCTTGTCTCAGAAAAGAAATGGGCCAGTGACTCTCTGTGCTGACTACAAAAGGATTATGACCATTCCACAAGATAACCACATCTATGAGAGTTGTATGTGTCTCATCTCGGGTATCTTGATCCAAGCTAATCCACTCTTCTCGCAAAGGTCACCATCTTCTATTTTCTATATTGAAAGTGAATGCACAGAGTTTGTCTAGCAATGAAATACGTGTAATAAAAATAGAAATAATGGTAAGTAAATGTGACTAACACAACACTTCATCGAAAAATCTATATCAATTAAAATAAGACATGCAAAGTAGTAAAAAAGATTTATCTAAATGTGAGATAAGATTGGTTGACCCTACACTCAATCGTCTCATCAAAATGTGTTTTTTTGACTTGCCAAGTCTCACCCAATAGCCGACTCATCCATTCCTTGGATGGACACTTGCATTGATAAGTAATATTTGTTTTCTTCAAAACATCACATGAACCAAACAAATGTGAAAACAATGAGAATGGAATAATCCAACTAAGATGCACATCTTTGGAGCATGTGGTGGGTTTCATAGCACTATTGATGTCAAATTTTATCTTGGACTTATATGCTCATGACAACTCCAAGCTACCAATCAACCATTCACCCACTAGATAGTGGCGGCAATGGGACATGCTACAATCTCTAGCTTTCTACTACATACAATGAATTATAAAAAAATATATTTTGAGTTGCAAGTTGACTTGTAGAGTTATTATCATAGATCAAAGAACCTATGTCTTCATGCCAAACATGTGCCTTGCCGCTCAAACATTTCACATTCTACCATTCATGCAAAGTCAATGGATATAGAGCTGTCAGTAAAACAAGATTGAATTAGAACACTACAAAGATTTTTAAAAACAACTCTGATGAAAAAGAATAAACAATGATAAATTTTAAAAATGTACTGTTTTGTTTATAATTTGCAATGTAGTTCTTATCATGTAAGAGATTTGTTTGTGCGTATAAACATGTTGGATCAACACTTCTGTTACTATACTTGTTCCATTAAAAACTTTTTCAAACTCTAAAATTCTACATTTCCAATGTCTATTAGGGTTTGCGCCATCCTTACACTGACCTTGAAACTCCCTCGAGTATTTGGCTGCATCAAAATCCAATCCAACGTATAGTACTTATCACAAATCCAATTACCGCCACTATCTTTCCTATTCAGACCTCCAATGCAAGTATGTTACTGATGTTTTTCCTTCGTGAAGACATCTATAATAACCAAATAGAAAAGTTACTCGTCAGCATGTGTATAATTTACAAATGTTCTCTCCAAATGAAATAACATTTAAATGGAGAAATTAAAAAAAAAACATTGTACTTGTAATTCTTTTCACAAAGAAGCCAGAGATGTTAAACAAGAAGTTAACTTATAACAAGACCATTGTTCTTTCACTGACAAATTCGTGGAGTGTAAAAATAAAATAAGTCTTCAGTCAAAGCATATATATAACTTACATAGCTTTGTCCAAATGAGTTGAAACTTAACCATGAAGCAATAGAAAAAAATGACAATATACTTGTGGCTCTCTTTGCAAAGAAGCCCAAAGATGTTAAAGAAGTTGAGTTTTAAAAAAATCATTATTCTCCACCCTCAAAGATTCTTGGAGTACAAAAACAAAGGAGAGCTTAGTATGCATATTACTTGCATACATTTTGTCCAAACGAGATGAAATTTAATTATGGAGCAACAAAAAAACAAGACCTCATACCTATAACTTTGTTTACACAGAAACCCTAAGATGTTGAAGAAGAATTTGAGTGTCCAAAAGATCATTGTTCTTGATTGTAAGAGACTCCGAGAGTACAAAAAAAAAAGAAATTACATGTTAGAGAATGCACATAACTTGCATATATTTTGTCCAAAAACGAGATAAAACTTTACCATAGAACATCCATGGAAGAGAGCAATATACTTGTAAAGTTTTGTGAAGAAAATCTTAGGGCTTTGGTAGAACAAGCTCTACCCTCATAAAACATGTGAAACTCACTTTGTGTTTGTGTAGAGGAAATGAAATTTCACAAGGTTACAGATAGGGCAACGAAACTGTAAAATTTCATAGGAAAGAAGAAGCGAAGAAAGATATATGATAAATTTGAGTTTCACCTACGAAAGAGGGAAAACTAAAAAGGGGAGAAATTAAAAGTCAAACATAAAAATAAAATAAAATAAAAATTCGAGTCACAAACTTCCAGGAAGTGATAGCGTTGTATTCCTCACATTTTTCCTTATTTTATTGTTGAGGGAAGATTTGGGCTAGGATATGGCTAGAAGATTCATGTTACATGAATTTGGAATCCCAGCTCTCTCATTGGTTAGGCCCCCTATATTTGTTTATTCACTCCTTAAGGGGCAAAAAAGAGAGTCCACGTTTCTCCTAATGATATGTGTGGCATCACGAGGGTGTAGTCGTGAGATGTGTCTCAATGTTTTATCTTTCTATATCATGAATACAAAGGATTCCTTTATTGATATATCTTGTGTGCCTTTCTTTGTGCCACTTCTGTGCCTCATGATAGGTTTTATGACCTACATGCGTATGTATGTATGTATGTATGTAGTTTTATTTGATTTTTAAAAAATTCTAGATTCGGCCTCATTCTCATGCTTTAGTTGTTAGGTATGGTTATTTTCTCTCAAAGGCATGTCGCATCTAAGTTTTCAAACTTGCAAATGCTACACTGGCAAGTTCAAGAGCTATAAACATGTGTTAGTAATGGCTTGATGTGGAGCTGAAGGTCGAGAGAAGCCCTCAAAGGAGAGAGAAGGACTTAGGAGGAGAGAGAAATGACATTGTGCATTCCAAGAAGCCAAAGAATATGCATCACCTCGTCTCTAGTCTCCAAGTTGATGGAGTGCCTCTAAATATGGAGTATTGTGTCGACTACCCATAGTACCGCAAGATGCATTGGTGGTGGGCCTTCCAAGTTTTGCAGGTTGCCAACATTAGGGTCACGCTAAAAAAACTAGCTACTTTCTACACTTGTAGAAGTCACTTTACTTAAGTGTGGCCTCTAGTTCTTAAAAGATAATAAGCAGAAGAATCAACCCAATGGCTTTTCCTACATAATGATCACTTGTTCTACTCCACAAATGTAATGTTTTTTTAAACATGAAAAACTATTATGTACTAATTGAATACCTGGCTTACATCAATACTCATAAATAGGGGCTGCCCACACCTATGTTTGCCAAATCTTACATGTGATCCCATTACAATGTCTATCTTGATGGCCATCCAAGCAAAGCTAAAGCACTTTTTACAATATACATGGTGTCTCACCATAGCTTGCAAGACCAAAACTCTTGACCTTGGACTTGTCACATTATTTTGCAACCACTTGAGCTAGCAGGTCTTGGCATGATTTTTTTAAATAATGCAATTGTATGTTATATAAATGAAAATGTGTACATCAAAAAGAGTGAGTAGGCCATGCCCCAAAACTCATGCACATCTATGCAGATGTTTAAAAGCTATTTTGAACATTGGTCTCTTGGGACCCAAAACCTTCTAAAGAACTAGTATTTCGAGTTATTAACAATGTTGTCCTATGAGATTTTCTTGTCTTTTTCCATATTCCTATTGGACCAGACTTGCTTAAAAGACAACATTTCTAACTATATTCTAGACTCTAAAGGTCTCTTCATCTAGTGTACTGTTGTCTCCAAATAGGATTGTTCTCAAAGAGACAAATTTATTGTCTCTTGCAAGCTTCACCCACTCCTTCATGTTGTTCAAATGATCCTTGCTTCTTGACATGCCAAAAAATGTGGGTGATAGAATCCTTGTGTATGGTGCAAAGATTGCAGAATGTGCCTATTTCTCTGAATTTGTTGATTGTATCTTTCATTGGGATTCTCCTTCCAGATATTTTCCATAGTAGGAGGTTAAGTTAGCAACTCGGTGTGGCTATCCAAATTATTGACTAGACTCCTTTTCCAAGTGTTGACATGTATCTCAGGATAGAGGTCTCTCCATGCCAATGCCACCTTAAGGGGTTAGTCCATATTAGTGGTTGAAAGTCCTTTCTTTTCTTGATTTTAACTGTAGGTTCACAAATGTAATGCTAACAGGATTGTGCATGCCTTAAATGTTTTCAAACACTTTTTTTGATACATGTAGTTATAGAAATGCATGGATCTAGAGCATGGCTATGGCGGATGGAACACAAAGACAATGTTCATGATGACATAGATTAGATAGACTATTACTTAAGTGAATTAGGTTCCAAGATGGAAGCTTGGACTCATAAACACAATCTTGAGTATGACACTGACTATGACTGAAGGGTCAAAATACAATTGTATTCCATAATTGAATGATAAGAAGGTACATCACTTTATAAGCTCATGATGGTTCCCTTTTTCTCCACTGTGCATATGGGATTCAAGAAATCTCTTCTTGGAGCCTACATCATTTGTCATTTCTCAACACTCCCCTCAAATGATGAGTTCCTACACTTGCTGGCTTTTGCCCCCCCTACATGGTGACATGGCCCGGGAGACTAGCTCATAGGCAGCCTAGTCAAGTTAAAGCTTGCAACTTTACATCTTTGGCACGGGTTTTTACAAAGCAAATTTGCTAAGGAAAATAAATAAATCCACTACGGGAAAAAAATATGAAAGATACAATGAAAATTCTTTAGAACAATTTGTCAGAGTTGTTGTTGATGGCGAAAGCATCTTCTCCTTCTTCTCTTTCATTCATGAATTGATTTTGGTGGTTACCATTTTGCACCCATTGTGCTCTTTTACGGTGGAAACATTCACTAGCTATATGGCCAATCCTACCACAATAATGACATGTCATCCGATCTTTGTTATCGGTGTTGAATCCTCGACCTATTCCTTTGGGTCCAGTAGCTCCTTTGGTGTATAAGAGATTTTCCCTAGATAATGGAACACCATCTTTTGGATTCTTGTTCTTTTGTTTATTCTCTTCATCAAGAAGAGAGTGCTCAATATCTTTAAGTGAGAGACTTGGAACATTACTTAGGGTGGACACAATATTCTCATATGGATCCTTATTTACACTTGCAAGTAGTACGACTATTGCTTCATCTTCATCAATATTCTTCTTAAGAGTTGCAAGCTAGGTTTTTAGGCTCTTAAACTTGTTAATGTGTATGGTCATGGAAGCATTGCCTTTTATATCTAGTTTATAAAATTGCATGAGTAATTTTACCTTTGAATTCTTTGCTTGGGTACCAAACATCCTGTTAAGTTTCTCCCAAGAAGTTCTAGCATCTCTAGTGCCAGAGATATGATGTAGCACATCATCACTTAGTCCCGAGGCAATGATGCCTAGTGCCTTGTTATTTATTTTCTTCCATTCTTTGGTTTTTGGTGGAGCTACAACAAGGATCCTACTTTTTGAATCTTCTTCCATGTCATCTACATCACCTTCATCTTCTTCTATCGCTGCTAGTTGCTCCGGGCATCTTGGAACTTTTCATTTTTCTTTTGCAGGTCTTTATACAACACCACTAGCTCATCAAAATTACATTGTAGGCTCATGAGACTTTGTGTTTCCGCCGCAAGTTTTGCTTGCCACCTCTCTTATTCTCCTCCCTTGGCCTCGATCTTCTCCTTGATCTCTCTTTGATATAGGGCCACTTGATGGGTTCTCTCTAATTGAGAGGATGCCATTGTCTCCCTTTCGACAAGCTCGACTATGGCTATTTTCCTGTCTTTCTTTTTTGGCTCCAATTGTGACGACAAGAGTTCGTGCATATAGTTATCGTAGTTTATAGACAATGGTAGTGTAGTGGGACCAATGGTTGTAGATTCTTCTATCTTTGCCTTTTGGGGTCCCATATGGATTCCGCATCTACAAAGCTACCTATCATTTTGCTCCCACCACAAGGGTTCCTACACTTGCACCTTGACCTATCTCTTTATTGACTAGGAATTGCACCCAGGCCACAAGATTACTAGCATCCACTGTGGTAGAGGAGTCTTGGGTGGGTGTAGTGATTGGGGTGGCGGGTAGAAGGACGGGTGGGATGGGGTTGATTAGACCCTTGCCCTTTCCCTCGGTTACTAGGGGTGGCAGGCTGTTGGGTGGTTTGGAGCTAGTACTTGGACCTTCGTGTTTGGGTGGACTTATGGTGGCCATCGCTTCTTGCCTTGAAGGTTTCTCCACTGAGAGGTGGATGGCCAGGGCTATGTCTTCTTCCTCTTTCTTCCTGATCTTTGTGTTTTCCTCCTCAACTCTTCTCTTTCTCTCCTCCTCAGCTTTCCTAGATTCCTCTTTTATTCTCTTTGCCTCATTCCTTTCTTTTATTTTTCTTCAATCTTCCAAGCTTTTGGACTTAGTTTGGGCTCTATGTAGGTCTGCTTTCTCTTTCTTCCCACTCTCTTCTTTGGCCTTATTTTGCAAAGTCTCTTTCTTTGATTTTTTGGCCCTTCCTTAGCTAGATTGTGCTTCTCCCTCTCCTTCTTCCTCACTCACAGTCCTTTCATTGGACTGCTCTTGTCCTTTGTGGAGGGGACCTGTCTGGTGTCTCATGGACTGCCTCTCTTATGATGGTTGTCAAAACCCCTCCGAAGCCAATGGTAGAGGCCTTTGAGGATGACAATTTCCTAGCTTTGGAGACCGGGGACTCTCCCCCCACAGGTCTTCCACTAGTGGCCAATGCTTTTGTTGACATTTCTATCATCTTCCTCATGAAGCCATTTAGGTTTACCTCATGGAAGGACTTGGCAGCGATGCTCTCCAGCATATTGACACGTTGATTTTGTTCATCAATCCATTGTACCTTTTGGCTAGAGAATAGGGTGTGCACCATTTTGGCTTGAATTTGGACTTTTGGGTTGGGGATGTTAGCTAGGATGATGCCATTGTTGGTGTGGACTATCACTTTGTCCAAACATGTCCTACACATTCCTTTTTGGCCGTCTTTCCACTTTGTTGGGTAGGCCCAATGCTTTATGCACCAACTCAGGGCTTAGTTGGATTTCTACTTGGCGGGCTTTGTTCTCTAGATGTACCATGACGGTGCCACGGTTCTTGTTGAAGGTCCGAAGGAACTCCGTGCACTTCTTGTTGACGGCTTGGCCCACCTTCTCCATGTACATCTGCAGCTTGCATTGCTTCACCAATTGCTTGATGGCTAGCTCCTCCATGACTATGTCTTCCAAATTTAGAATATGCCTAAATTTGAATTGATTGTAAGCCCTTATTTCCAATGAGAGGCCGTACTTTGCTTGCTCCTCCTCCGAGAATGGAAGTTTTCTACTTTTCTCTTGACCTGCCATTGTAGGTACAAGTCATAATACCATAATTCACCACTAGTATTCTTCATATCATTTTTGCAGAAAGACATGTGGGCGATGGAAGAAATGCTTATGGAAACTGAAATGCTCAAGTAAAGAAATAGAATTTTTCTCTTGAATAGTCCATGCTTTTTCACAAAAATTTATGTTACTTTTCCTCAATCACAAGTTGATTTTCATCCATTCTTTTCCGCTTTTGATCTTTTGGTTTCATTCATCTTACATGTCTTACATTAATCTTACATGTTTGCTTCACCATTCATATTATATATTTGTGCTTTTCCTTACCCCCTCCCCTTTGGAATTGAGAAGAATCCTTCATAGGATTAAGGTTTGAGAGGTCAGGGGCATTCAGTGCATGCTCATAGTGTTTTGCTTTCGCATGAGCCAATCATAGAAGTTCGGATTGTATTCTAAATTAGAAAATTGGTCCATGTCAAAAGGATGGATGCCTACTTGAGTGATGTAGGTGAGAACATCTGTGAGGAAGTCATCAGAGTCTATTTGAATAGCAATGTGCAGCTCCTTCTTAGTCAGAATACAATCTAAACATGGGTGGGTCAGGAGGTGCTCTTCTAGGGGTCGGTTACGAATGGTGGTCAACACCCTATAGGAGATTGGAGCTACATAAGTGTGGTCATACTCCGAGGTTTTGATGGCACATCATTCCTCAGCGTTGGTCATGATTTGGCAGCCCTCTTGATCCCATTGAAGTTGGAGAACATACCATTTCCTAAGAAGGAGGAAGGAGGAGTCATAGTCGACTAACTTTGTTAGCACATCTAGCTCTTGGCTTGTTGCAGTGACTTTGCTCCTGCAATATGATGGGATCAGCCATTGTGTGCAAGCTTGATCTCGAGAGATCTCATTGTCAATCAGTTCCTTGGATACCTCGGGAATCTTGACGAACACAAAATCATAGTTCTCCCAAGTGTATAGCAAGGAGCACACTTCCATTGCTAATGTCTTATCGAGGAGGCCTAAGTCCAACAGCCGTTCATAGTTCCTAGCTAGCATGGTGAATGTGGCATCCAAGCATCTGATACAGAGGTGACTAAATCATCCCTTATGTTTGCAGCTAGGTCCATCGCCATCGTAAGGATAGATTTACGCCTATAAGAGGGTTTGAGGTCGGCAGGAGGTTGAGATGTTGAGCTGGATAACTCAACTACTAATGGCTATCTTCTGGGATGTTCAATGGGGAGTTTGTCGGACACTTGTGCCAATAGATTGGTCCTATGGTTCAGTTGATGTACTCCTCTCAGCCTATGGAGTAGTTGGGACATTGGAAGCATTAGGTTGAGTTGACCTAGGGCCGATTGGTGCAGCTTTGGTTGATAGACTCCGTGAGGCTCTATGGATTTGGTGCTTTTTGGGGCGATGGATTTCTCATCCCTAGTTGGCTCACCACTTTGTGGAGATGGGCTAGAGGGCTTGGATTGAGGAGCACACGTTCCATTCCTGGACTTGGGCAACCAAATCCAGTTGTTGCCTTCATAATAGCCTTGAGTGCGCAATAGGTCTTTGAGTACCCATCATGGCTTGACTGTTTGTCTACTTCAGTAGAGCTACCTTTGCCTTTTAGGCCTAGGACATGATATTTTGTGGTCATGAGTTCATGAGGGTTGGCTTCTGGGTAGCTCTGTGGTTGTCATTAGGCACCCATTTGAGCTCTTGCTCAATGGTCTTGGATGCGTCTCCTTTAGGCTATGTAGCCAACTTGTCTTTGCACGATGGGTCAAGTTACAACTCCCCTCCTTAGACCTTGCATTAGGTTCCTCAATCAATGGCATTACACGCTTTGATGGAGTTGCGCTGCCCTTGTTGAAAGTCATCACTATCCGGATATTGCTTATGGCAAGGTGAATGTGCTATGAGTCATAGTCAACATTACAATGTGTTTGTTTCTTGAATGCACGTCCTAGCAGCGATTCCTTACCAGCGGTCTTAGTGTTAGACATCACATAGAAGATCATAGGTAGGCTTTCAATCTCGATAGAGACCGCTATTTTGCACTTTCCCAACAGTGAGTAGGACAGTCCTCCAAATGGATTTAGTGTTGGTAGGCGGGCTGACCAATAAGGGTGCGTAAGGATGTTACAGTCAACTCCCTCGTCAATGAGTGAGTCAAAGATGTGTATCTTCTAGGCAGTCACCTGATATGCGTAGGTAGGCAGGTGCCACCACTTTCTCATCTTCATCTTCAATTTTTGTCATGTTGGCCACTCGTACCTTGACAGGGTTGGGTTGTCTATTCAAGCTCCTTGCCATCATGCAGATTGGTACTGGGTGTTGAGAATAGCAAATGATGCTTAAGATGTATGTCCATAGAGGTTGGATATGCGCCCAAAAGAGGCTTTCCCATAAGTGGCTTTGTATGAGAAATATGACAAAGATGTATGCTCTAGAAGCTCTAGGAAGAGATGTCTTGAATCCCATGTGCATAGTGAGGAGAGTGGAATAACCCAACTACTATAAAGCATTGTACTTGACTATCACTTTCAAGAGTTGAATGCAATATATCATGATGCTTTCTTCTTTGAGTTAGTTTCATTTTCAGTGTCTTACACAAGATTATGTTTATGAGTCCGAGCTTCCATCTTGGAACCTAATTCACTTGTTTAATAGTCAATCCATTGTCTATGTCATCATGAGTCTTGTATTCATCTTCCAACCTCCATAGCTCCTGCCATGATCTAGATCCATGTTTTCAACATGGTATCAGAGCTCAGTCGAGCATGGCCAACTCACGTCTCACTCCTCTCAGCTTTGCTCAACCTCAAGTCAACTTAGTTTGAATGCATGACTTAAGTTCTCGCTTGAATCTCACACTCATTGTTTGGCAGCCATAGCCAGACTAGACCTGCAACACTTGGATCCTTCATAACTCTCTCTACAGGCCATATCTCAACTCAATTTCTTCTAGAGAGTTGCTCTACAGTTCAAGATGCTTCATCCCATCACAAAAATTGAGCCCATTGATGCACGGAGTAGCCATCATTGCTGCATGATTTCATCGTCGTTGTAATTCTATGCCTGATTCCTATCATATGGCCTAATCTACCTCTATGTGCCCACGATTCACCCTATACATATAGGACTTTTGAAGGCCTATACATAAGCTATCTCCCACATAAATATTGTAGTAAATGATCCATTGTAGATCCTACTACAAAAGCAAAAAATGAGATCTGTAGGAAACCCTAAAACAGAGACTCCATAGCCTTGAACTTCAAGCTCAAAAATCTCTTCAATTTCTCATCCTTCTTAGTCAACTGGAGTCCCTGTCATTTAGATCTGAGCAATTCCAGTAAGTGCAACTTCAAGAAGAAGATCTAGAGAAACCCATCTGAATTCAAGCAGTCCACCTGAAGATCAAGAAGACCACCACCTAAAATCAGGCAACATCAAGCCTGAAATCAAGCTAGTATCTCTTGATACTAACCTAGTGTTTTTTGGCACCTAGGTTTCTTGACACATCTAAGAACAATTCATTTGCTGATTTTACTTCACTTCTTGCAATGACAAACATCAAGATTTTTAATGTGGAATGCCCAACTGATTAAATCTCTTGTAAGCTCCAATCTTGAGAGCAGAGTTTTGATGCCGAGAAGTGCTTAAAAATAGCCAAAAATTACGAATATCAAGGGAAAAATATTCAACGTCGAAGGCGGCGGCTCCAGCTAGGACGATTTTAAGCACCAAGTGAAATACGACTCTTTAAAGGCACCCGAGCGACACTTGTTGATTTTTGATAATTTTTCAGATTTCCATGCAGGTTGTCAAGAGTTGCCAGCCAATGCGGGATGTCAAGATGGATGCGCAGAAATTTACAGCACTCGATTTGGACACCGGACGGGGAAATGACCAACAAATGGGCAAGATGCGAAAGGGTGAACTTCTTTTTGGCCAAATGAGTGGTGACCTTTGGGAGCCCAAGACAACTTATGCCACATGAAATGCCACACACAATTCGTGGAGAGAGAGAGATGAACAAAACGTGGAGATGGAGGGTGCCAAGAATGCGCCGAAAAATGCGCCCCCTTCATGATGATGCATCCTCTTGCCTGTGAGCAACCCCCTCAAGTGACTATGGGGCTTGATTCCCTCCTGTATGCTGATGCTATCGCCGCCTCTCGCTCGTGCAATGATGCCCTGGATGAAGATATCTGATTTGAGTCTTTCTCTCTCCTCCCTTTCTCTCCCTTAAGGGGCTGTTCTTATGTGGAAGAAGACAATGAAGAATGATGGAGGAAAGCTTGTCCGGATGAGACCGAATTGCTTCCCGATGGACGAAGAATTGAAGAGTGATGTTCTTGAAGATGCTAAGCATTAAATGCATGCTGGAAATCAGTCATGTAATCAAGACCAAGAAACCAAGACCTGAAAATAAGCGGTAATGCTATTTTTTATAAAGGAAAATGATCTTTTTATGCTATTTGCTTTGTGAAAATTTGTTCATATGAGATGAAAGTTCATTATGATATTGTTTGCCATGAGTTTCAAGTCTTTGCAATCTAAGAATCAGAAAATATAAGGCTACATGGCCAGAATTAATGTTAAAATACATGAAAAACACGCGTTTTAAGGGTAAAATTGGGGGTTTTGCTACATAAATGAGAAATATGATACGTCACACCAACTAAATCTGAGTTTTTGCTGTCAATGAACCTAAGGCCACAACCCACAATCAATTTTCAATTTCAATCATTATTTATTAAAGAAAAATAGGAGAAAATGCCCAAAAATGGAAAAAATGGGTTTAAAATTGAAAAAAGAAAAGAAAATGGACTGAGAAAAATTAGGAAAAATTATATCTATGTTTGTGCAATGTATAACGATGGCAAAGCATGAGGTTGGCCTCGGTTTGTCCCCGTTTCTATATTTTGTGTGTATTTATTGTTCTTTTAAAAGGGAAAAGAGTTACCACAAGGCAACGGAGTTAGCCTTATTGAGGCTATACGAGTCAATGATGCTGAAACCTCTAACTTAAGAGCCGTGACAAGAGGCCAAAAGGCTAAAGAGATTGACAAAGATAAGGAAAAACCGGTTGAGGAAAACCCTAAACAAGGGAATAAGGGGATGCAAGTCCAGAATCCTAGCATAGAAGGGGGACCGCTAAAGCCGATTGACACAAAAGGCGACCCTAAAAAAGATGAGTAAGTGCCAAGAAAGAAGGCAAGAGCTAAGAAAGAAGCACCAAAACCGGTCCAAAGACCAAAAGAGAGGATGGTTTGGCGAGAAAAGAGAGCTTTGGCTACTTATCATGACTTTGATTTAGCAAGTTCTCTTTGCGAAGTTAAACCAGATGTGAACCTCTTGCAATTGATTAAATTATCTCCAGGAGTACGTAAGGAATTTAAGAATATCTTGCGTATCGGGTATATTGTAGAACCTTTGGGCATAGCACGAGTAGGGAAAGATTGGTTTGATCATGCTGAAAAGAATTGCCCTAGGGTTCCAGCTTATGTAGATGGAATATTGGTGGAACATGCCATTGTAGACACTGGGTCCTTCGTCAATATCATGAGCTCAGAGTTGATGGAGAGGTTGGGTCTAGGCATCCAAAAAGATAGCTCCACCCTTCTTAGAATGGCTGATGATAGTCTGAGACAACCAGAAGGTTGCGTTACTAAGGTCCATGCTACAGTTGCTAGTGTAGAATGCTTCTTGGACTTTAGGGTGATCAAATTTGTAGGATGCCCTAGCTATCGAGTCTTGCTAGGTAGGCCTTGGATCGTACGAATGGACTGTCAAGTCAATATACCCGCCGGTTGAGTGGTTCTAGGTAGAGGTGCTAATCGAGTAATAGTCGATGCTTACCCTGAGTCTCCTCAGAGTGAGAGAGCTCCTTTATCTTCTACTGAATTAGAGACAGCAGATGATCCATCTGGTAGTGAGACATCATCCAGTGATGAATCTAAAGAGGGGTCCACTACAGAGGATATTTATCAGATAACTTTAAATGAGCCGATAGAGCCGCAAGATAGGATAAGAGACGCGGATGTGATTGAGTTGTACCTTGGCACGCCAAATGATTCGCAGCCAATTAAATTAGGTTCCATGCTCAGTTCAGCAGAAAGGGAGGACTATGTGTCCTTGATTCAAGAATTCCGCGATATCTTTGCTTGGAGTTATGATGAGCTGAGAGGCATTCCTCCTAGCCTAGCTGTTCATACTATTCCTGTAAAAGAAGGCAGTCATCTTGTGTGTCAAAAGGTAAGGCGTATGCCTTTTGAATTGAGAGACGGGCTGTTTCAAGAGTTACAGAAGTTTCGAAAAGCTGGGTTAATCTTCCCTGTTCAGCACACAGAATGGTGTTCACCAATTGTTATCAGGAAGAAGAAAAACAACCAGATCCGATTATGTGTAGATTTTAGAGAGCTGAATAAGCAGACGGTTAAGGATTACTACCCATTGCCATTTATTGACCAGATTTTGGATCAATTAGCAGGTAGGGAAATATATTCATTTATGGATTGCTTTGCAAGATATAACCAGATGGAAATTGCAGAAGAAGACAAGTTGAAAACGACTTTTATTACTGTCTTTGGTACTTTTGCATACCATGTGATGGCCTTTGGTTTGTGCAATGCACCTGGATCATGGCAACGAACAGCAGACAAGACCTTTGGTGACATCTCCCCAGACGAGTTGAAAGTATTTATTGATGACCTGGGGGCAGCCACTGTAAGGGAAAGAATGTTGATTATTTTAAGAAAGTGCTTTGAGCGTTGCAGACAATTTTGTATCGCTCTTAACCCACGGAAGTGTGTCTTTGGAGTGCCTTATGGGCTATTGCTGGGCCATGTGGTCAGTTCAATAGGGATAGCCACTGACCCTGAAAAGATCAAGGTCATAGTCGGTATGAGTCCACCATGCACTCCAAAAGAGGTTCATAGCTTTATGTCGTCAATAGGGTACTATCGAAGGTTTATAAATGCCTTGGCAGAAAGGACGTTGCCATTAATGAACTTATTATCCTTTAGTTGTCTATTTGAATGGAGCGACCCTTGTAAGATAGCTTTCGAGGATGTGAAACAGGAGCTAGTAAAAGCACCCGTTTTAAAAGCACCTAAACGAGGTGAGATGTTCTACATATTTTTAGCAGCCCCATGCATAGTATAAGCTGCTGTTTAGCCCAAATCTAGGAGGACAAGTGGTATCATCTAATAGCTTTTGCTAGTCGAAAATTGGGCATTTCAGAGATTAACTATGCCTACATGGAGAAGTTGTGTCTTGCGATGGTCTTTGGAACTAAGAAATTCAGGTACTACATCCTCTATGAAAAGGTAGTGTTCTATACGAAGGCGGAAGGGCTTAGATTGCTTATGAACAAGCTACGGCCGCCTGATCGTTTGGCAAAGTGGTTAATCACTTTGCAGGAGTTCGATTATGAGATTAAGAGTAAGCCACTGAGGCTGTAGGGTATTGTAGAATGCCTTGTGGATTTTGGGGAGCCAAAAGAGACTTTGGCTGAAGGAAGTGATATTGTAGAAATGTTTAAAATTGATACAGCTTCTATCCCATCTTGGTATGCTGCTATTACGCATTATTTATCAACAGGAGAGATTGGAGCTGGTTTATCAAAGTTAGAGAAGAGAAAAATCAAACAACAGGCTTTGAATTTTTCCTTGATCGCAGGGACACTATATCGGCAGGGTGTTGATGATATCTACCGCCGATGTGTGATGCCTGATGAGGTTCCTTTCATCTTGGAGGAGTGTCATGACTCTGCATGTGGAGGGCACTTCACGGGATGGTTGACAACGCAGAAAGCTTTACGAGCTGGATATTGGTGGTCCTTCATCTTCCAAGATTCTTTTGAGTATGTAAAGAGATGTGATACTTGTCAAAGGCATGACAGAAGAGAGAATAGGAAATGCCCACTTACGCTTATCATGGCTGTCCTTCCATTTGAGAAGTGGGGCATTGACTTTGTGGGTCCTATCACCCCATCGTCTACTACCCAGAAGAGGTACATTATAGTAGCAACTGATTATTTTACAAAATGGTCAGAAGCGCGGGCGATGAGGCAGGACAATGCAAAAGAGACTGCAAGTTTCCTTTTAGAGCAGATTATCTGCCGTTTTGGTCCACCAAAGGAACTAGTGTCGGACCGTGGAACCCATTTTTTGAACAAAGTGATCAAAAGCTTGACTGAAGCTTGGTAAATCAAGCACAATAAAACGACTCCTTATAATCCGCAAGCAAATGGCCAAGTTGAAAGTACTAATAAGTAGCTTGTGGGGATCTTGTCTAAAATAGTCTCTGAGAAGAAACGAGACTGGGACAGGAAGTTGTATGTGGCAGTATGGGCGTATAATACAACGTTCAAGCGAGCTACCGGCCATTCTCCATTTAAATTGGTTTATGGGGAAGAGTGTGTGTTACCCCTCGAGATCAAGTTGCCAACCATAAGGTTTGCAATTAACCATTCTTTGGGAGATGAGGATTCCCTTTTTGAACGTTTCACGACCATAGCCCACCTGGATGAGCTGAAATTGCAGAGCTTATTGCACCAGGAGGTAGCCAAACGTCGGATGAAGCAGTTGCACGACCTTAGAGCGAAGAAGTATACCTTTAGAAAATGGCAATTAGTTCTATATTATGATGCACGTAGGGAGCTGTTTCCAGGGAAGTTGGAACCTAAATGGGATGGCCCCTACAAGATTGTCAGGATAGGGAAAAATAGGTCTACGGCTCTATTAGCTGATCTACAGGGAGTAGAGTTTAAAAATAAGGTTAATCTTAATAAGATTAAACCTTAGTATTTCTAAGTATGCTAATACAAAAGACATGCATTGCAGGTCCATGCTGGGGATGATTTGAGACCTGCCAAAGAGCTTTAAAGCCGGTTGATGGGGCGGTTAATCCCTTATTTGGAGCACCCATATCTGGAGCAGAGATACCATCAGGGGAAACTCATTTGGTGGAGCAAAGGATACAAAGTGATTGAGCAAGAAGACGGAACCTTTATGTGGGAGATCAAAGTCTTCTGCCATCACTGCTTACGAGACTGTTGACGAGTATCCCTGTTGAGTTCAATGAAGAAGGTGGGATGGAGCCGTCAGTTCATCCTCTTAACATGCTAAACTTTGATTACCATAATTACGAATAGAGGAGTTCATGATGGCTGGCTGTGTAAACCCATTGTGGACGTACACCCTATATTTTGATGGAGCGTCCCGGGGCCCTAATAAAAAAGGGAGTATTGGAGTAGTAATCCGAGATCCCCGACGTAGAGTTACGATGAAGTTAGCTACTTATCTCAGGGTAGGATTCACTAACAATATGGCGGAGTATAAAGCCTTGATTATGGGATTGCATATTGCCAAGCAAGGTGGTATTCAGCGATTGTTAGTAAAAGGGGATTCCCAGTTGATCCTAAATCAGCTAGATGGGACATACACAGTGCGGAATCCCATTCTTTGTATGTATCATCGAACTGCGTTGACCCTACTTGAAGAGTTTGAGAGAGTGTCTTTTCAGCTGATTCCACATTACTGGAATCAGTTTGCGGATTCATTGGCAAATCTTGCTTATGAGGAAGACCTCTTCTTCAATTGTGGTCCTAGTTTGGATATTGTTATCAATGATGAAATAGGATTTGGTCGCTTGTGGGGAATGTTATCAGAGCATGCAATATATGGTAGACGATGGTTGATATGGGTGATGCAAATAGTAGCCGAGACCAATCTACCATTATTATCCTCAATGCATAGGCTGATTAGACAACATGTTATGCATACACCTCTTGCTATATATGCACGAGGAATGGGTCATAACCTTATGCATTTAGTTTAGGGCTATGAGCCCTGTGTTTTCCTCCTTAGGAAGGAGCCCATGATTGTATATTTGTGCTATTTCAGGGAGGGGTGTGTAGGTGCTATTCTGTTTGATCTCGTTAGGCCAAGAGGGCCCGTTTTGCAAGGTTTTAAATGCTTTATTTCATTAGGCCAAGAGGACCAGTCATCTGTTTAGTGCAAGTACAATTAATGGTTTCTTGTTTTAGTTTTGTGCTAGACAGGTTCGAAGAAGAGCTTGGAAGGAGCCTTTTGTTGCATGGAAGCTTCTCGTGGCCCTATCCAGGTGATATCTCTCCTTTATGAGTACCATGGTTTTTATGCTATATATATCCGTGTACTTGTTAAGGGGTTTTTCTTTTCTTGTTGGGGACCGGAGTCCAAGGCATGAAGTCCTAGGTTTAGGTTTAGTATGTTTGAGGGAGGTCTGAGTAGTCGTTGCCTCCTGTAAAGACATTGTTAGGCATTAAAAGACCTATCCTAGCCAGTAGTCCTAGTGACCCTGTTCTGCTAGCCTGCTAGGCAGCCGTTCTAGGAGTTCTGCTTAGTTGTGAGGCAGTTGCCAGAAGAAAATAATGATGATAAAAAGAAACTCTAAATATCTTAAATACAATAAATATATACAAAGGTGTGTAAAAAGGGGTACTAACCCCCTATAAAAGTAGAAAAGAAACGAAAGGAAAATTTATGAGCAGTTGATCATCGCCTTGCGAAGGCCTGGTAGGTTCCTGGGGACGAGTTAGACCTGGGGCCGATGCCTTGTCTTCCAAGGGGTGGCGTCTTACTGGAAAAGAAGAAATAAAGGAAGGTTGGAACGAAAATAAAAGTGAGCGTCAGAAAATGATTAAGTGTCGCCTTGCGAGGGCTTGGTAGGTTCTTGGGTACCAAGACAGGACCTGAGGCCAATGCCCTGTTCTCCTTGGGGCACTACGCTCAGCTCCCTCCTTTTTACATGCCTGAGTATGAAACCTAAAACCCTCAAAGAAGAAATGTGCTGAAAGAAAATACTTCTTGATCAGGCTATAGGAGTCCTCGCCTAGTAGGAGCTCCTGATTGTGTTGTCCTTAGTACCGTAGGTAGTTCAGACCACCATTTAGGGCAACCTCTTTGATAGTTCTTTTTAGTTTGACCGTATTGGAGCAGTCGGTTAGTGGCTAGCTTGGGACCTTCTATCAGATTATGCTAGGACTACTCCTTGTGGATGTCATGCCTTGGTTTTGTCAGGGGGTAGGGTGAGCATTGTGCTATGTTTTAGTATGTATCTATTTTATATCAGCTTGATGCTTCCTTTGGTTGTTTTGTGTAGATCTATGGTGGGATTTAACGGGCTGAGTCGCCCTATCCTGTGGTCGCCAATGAGAGCGGATTTTTGATGCCGAGAAGTGCTTAAAAATAGCCAAAAATTACGAATATCAAGGGAAAAATATTCAACGTCGAAGGCGGCGGCTCCAACTAGGATGATTTTAAGCACCAAGTGAAATACGACTCTTTAAAGGTACCCGAGCGACACTTGTTGATTTTTGATAATTTTTCAGATTGCCGTGCGGGTTGTCAAGAGTTTCCAGCCAATGCGGGATGTCAAGCCGGACGCGCAAAAATTTACAGCACTCGATTTGGACACCGGACGGGGAAATGGCCAACAAATGGGCAAGATGCAAAAGGGTAGACTTCTTTTTGGCCAAATGAGTGGTGACCTTTGGGAGCCCAAGACAACTTATGCCACATGAAATGCCACACACAATTCGTGGAGAGAGAGAGATGAACAAAACGTGGAGATGGAGGGTGCCAAGAATGCACCGAAAAATGCACCTCCTTCATGATGATGCATCCTCCTGCTTGTGAGCAACCCCCTCAAGTGACTATGGGGCTTGATTCCCTCCTGTATGCTGATGCTATCGTCGCCTCTCGCTCACGCAATGATGCCCTGGATGAAGATCTCTGATTTGAGTCTTTCTCTCTCCTCCCTCTCTCTCCCTTAAGGGGCTGTTCTTGTGTGGAAGAAGACAATGAAGAATGATGGAGGAAAGCTTGTCCGATTGAGACCGGATTGCTTCCCGATGGATGAAGACTTGAAGAGTGCTGTTATTGAAGATGCTAAGCATTAAATGCATGCTGGAAATCAGTCCCGTAATCAAGACCAAGAAACCGAGACCTGAAAATAAGCGGCAATGCTATTTTTTATAAAGGAAAATGATCTTTTTATGCTATTTGCTTTATGAAACTTTGTTTATATGGGATGAAAGTTCATTATGATATTGTTTGCCATGAGTTTCAAGTGTTTGCAATCTGAAAATCAGAAAATATAAGGCTACATGATCGAAATTAATGTTAAAATACATGAAAAACACGCGTTTTAAGGGTAAAGTTGGGGGTTTTGCTACATAAATGGGAAATATGATATGTCACATCAACTAAATCTGAGTTTTTGCTGTCAATGAACCTAAGGGCCACAGCCCACAATCAATTTTCATTTTCAGTCATTATTTATTTAAAAAAATAGGAAAAAATACCCAAAAATGAAAAAAATGGGTTTAAAATTAGGAAAAATTGGACTGAGGAAAATTAGGAAAAATTATATCTATGTTTGTGCAATGTATAACGATGGCAAAGCACGAGGTTGGCCTCAGTTTGTCCCCATTTCTATGTTTTGTGTGTATTTATCGTTCTTTTAAAAGGGAAAAATGCATAGAAACCCTATCTAACCGATCAATGATGCAAAATGCTAAGAGTTAGATGAAGAGGGACTGAAACACTGAAAGATAAAGAAAAGATTTGATTTATGCATTGCACTTGGGATATAGGAAACGATTTAAATAAAGAGGATGGTAGCATGGGCATATGGCTCGGTGCCTCCTTTCAACGTAGCACGCGCTAGTAAAATTCATGGAAAGAATGCTTTATGCACCATGCACGATGCTGATCTTTCTTTTGTCTGAGCACATAGCCATACACGATTTGCATTAAGCATAATAATTAAAAGGTATCAGAAAAACCTCCTGGATGCATGGCACCTGTTTTCCTTAGGTTGTGACCAACGATGAGCGTGAGAGGATGTCCTAAGCTATAGGTTAGTCGTTGGGTCCTAAGGGGAAAATTTTAGTGAGGAATGGTACATCCTGGAACGTAAAATATTGGTACTTTGAGAGGAGTTCGTGCTCGTTTGTGTTATATATTTAGCAACACATCAAAGGGCCAATTCCTACGATGTAGGAGAGCTGCAGTGGGGCTCCGACTATTAGTCGGTGGAGTGCCTTCATATGTGTGTGTGACGAGGTGTTATGCCTATGTACTTTGGGTTCTCCCTTTGAGGAGTTTTAGGGAAATGTTGGACTATAAACTATGAATGCATAGATTAAACTTTAGGGCAGTTTTTCCTTTAGCATTAGATTGATGCTCTTGGTCCGCGAGGCCGTGAGGATGTTTGTGTGTCATGAGCATGAGGTCCGGCTAGTGCCATAGCCAGTGCCGGCCCATTTTAGGTCCCATCAAATCTCATTGTAAAAGGATAGGCACTGCTTGAGTACATTCCTGGTAAGACCTCCTTCAAAATGTCTTAACTTGAGCAAATAGGCAAGTTTAATGGAGAAGGATTTCATGCATGGAAGGAGAAGACCATGTATCACCTTATGCGGAAGGACTTGTGGGACCTATTTGAGGACGATGCAGATAGCAAGAAGGAAGATGATGAAGACGGGTTCATTGAAGAAGAATATCTCAAGACAAAGGAGTGGAAAAAGATGAACAACAAGGCTCTAGGCATCATTGCCTGGGGACTAAGTGATGATGTTCTACATCATATCTCTGGCATCAGAGATGGTAGACCTTCTTGGGAGGAACTTGACAGGATCTTTGGTACCCAAGCAAAGAATTCAAAGGTAAAATTACTCATGTAGTTTTATAAACTGAATATAAAAGACAATTCTTCCATGACCATACAATTAACAAGTTCAAGAGCCTAAAAACCTTGCTTGCAACTCTTCAGAAGAATATTGATGAGAACATGAAGCAATAGCCGCACTACTTTGCAAGTGTAAATAAGGATCCATATAAGAATCTTGTGTCCACCCTAATTAGTAATGTTCTAAGTCTCTCACTTAAAGATATTGAGAACTCACTACTTGATGGAGAAAGCAAAGTTAAAAGCAAGAAACACACCATCAAAGTTAGCCTCTTGTACACCAAGGGCACTTATGGAGCAAAAGGCTGTGATCGAGGACTCAGCACCAACAACAAAAATCATATTATATGTCATTACTGTGGCAAGACGAATGGCCATACAACCAGTGAATGTTTCCACAAAAAAAGAGCATAGCAGATGTAGAATGATCATCACCAAAACGAGTTCATGAATGAAGAAGAATAAGAAGATGCTTCCGCTACCATCAACAACTCTGACAAATTGTTCTAAAGAATTTTCATTGTATCTTTTGTCAAGAAACCCAATGTGGGGTTGATCATGGGGTGTACAAAATGATTGACACATTATCACGGAGGATTGTAATAGAAAAGGAACTCCATGGCTAGAGACAGAAGGTACACAATATGCACACTCAACAAATGTTCTCTTTCATTTTTTCATTGCATACAATGGCTATACTTTTATAGAAGAGATAAGGCCTCATTTATGTAGCCTCACACTTTCCATGTGTGTTCCCATGTGACACCATACAACCCACACTTTACATGTGTGCACCTATGTGGAACACTTCACTCCACATCTCTCATCTATATTCTTGCACCATACAATCTTAAGCACATAAGAGTGCTTTCACATATACACACCTGCAAACACCAAAGCTTACATTCTCAACATCTTTCATATGTTTTTTTTCCATAGTGGGTCTCTATCTCCCATAGTGGATCTTGTTTTCCATAGTAAATGTAAAAACCTTTACCAAAATGTAAAGTTTCAAGCCTTAACTTAACTAGGTTGCCAAAGAGCTAGCCTCCCAGGCCATGTCATCATGTGTGGGGGGCAAAAGCCAACAAGGGTAGAGACTCATCATTTGAGGGGGGTGTTGAGAATAGCAAATGATGATTGAGATGTATACCCATAGAGGTTGCATATGTGCTCAAAAGAGGGTTGCCCATAAGTGGATTTTTATGAGAAATATGACAAAGATATATGGCCTAGAAGCTCTAGGAAGATATGTCTAAATCCCATATGCACAGTGAGGAGAGTGGAACAACCCAACTACTATAAAGCATTGTACTTGACTATCACTTTCAAGAGTTGAATGCAATATATCATGATGATTTCTTCTTTTAGTTAGTGTCATTGTCTCAGTGTCTAACATAAGATTGTGTTTATGAGTCCAAGCTTCCATCTTGGAACCTAATTCACTTATGTAATAGTCAGTCCATTGTCTACGTCATCATGAGTTTTGTATTCATCTTCCAACCTCCATAGCTCCTGCCATACTCTAGATCCGTGTTTTCAACACTGGGGGCATGACACTAGGCTTACAAATTGCCTTAGCGGCTTGCTCAAACTCCTCACTATTCAAGAATGGCATATTGATTGTGGCTAGCACATGTATCCAATTTCGCTCATCCTCAGGACAAGGGATATACTTGGTGAGTGGTCCGTATGATTTTCTAACTTGTGCATCACCCTTCAGCATGGTTGAGATGGCATCTAAGTCGATTGATGTAGTCTTCTAAGTGTCCATTTCTACCCTTACTACTTCCATTCGGTTGCTTAGGAAAATTAGACCATTGCCCTAGTCTTCTATAACTCATGCATTGCGTATCCAGAGTCAGATTAACATGATATCATAATCCACTCCCTTCATGACAATGAAGTTCATAGAAAACTAGACACCTGCAATCTTCAACGGCCAATTCTTCAACACTTCGAATGGACTCATTTTCATTCCATTGGTTAGTGTAATATTAAACCTAGCATTCTCAATAGAGGTGGGTTACCCCAAGCCTAGAGTGTTGTATGGCTAAGCACACTGACTCCTACCCCTGTGTCCACGATCTCTTTTCATGTGGCATCTCCTCTCTAATGTTAGGACTAGTAGGATTGCATGTATCTTTGTGCCCTCGCAAAAAGCATTAATGTGTAAAGACTTTGACATTGAGTGCAGACTCAGATTGGGTATTTGAGTTACCACGTCATGTTCGTGTAGGTTAGCTGCCCCTTATTCCATTGGTCCTTCAACCCACTGCTTCAGTTCTTACCATAACGTCGGATGCTGCCCAAGCAAATCTCCTAAGCTTAGAGTCACTAGGGTGGTTATTAGCATTGTAAGAAGATTGCTAGCTGCTTGCTCTTCTTCTAGGCCTGCATTCCTTGGCCAATGGCTTTCCTTGTTTGCTGGCCCGTAGCATTTAAACTTCGTCTAAGCAACACTGATTGTGGTGAAGACATGTCTTTCGACTTTGGTTGTGGGGGCGAAGTAGCTAGTGTACTTACGCTCGAGAAATCATCGATCTCATCCTCCAAGATGGCCTCAACATCCTTAAGGTGCTCTTGGGCCTCTTTCACCCACTCCTTGACCTTCTGTATGGCCTTGAGTTGGTGCTTTGGGTTGGGGCACTCCCCGACCTTTGCACTCCCCTTCTTAGCAGTCCTTGGAGCAGATGTCTCTGCCTCTGCATCGATGACTTTCTTTCCTATGGGTAATGTCATTGCACCCTTTGTTTTAAGTGTGACCTTGGCATCCATCCTCTTCTTCCTTTGCCTAAGGCTCTTTTTTCCTATCAAGGCTATGTCTAGATTGCTAGGTTTAGGTAGTGATATGCTAATCTGCTTTGTTTGTGCCGAGTCATGACGTGTAACGGGATAGGTGTGTCTTCTCTATTAAATGTCTCAACTCCAAATAATCCCAATGGTACTAATGGCTCATTCTTTGCACTAGAGGGTGGCTTTTGTCTAGGGAATTCAGAAAATAAGTGAGTGATTCCACACTCTGGGCATCTAAGATCGGCCTTTTCTCGATTAGCCTACTCTTGTTTGGGGCAACGTGAGGAGATGTGTCCTAGGTGACCACAATTCCAACAAGAAATCAATTCTTGGGTCTGCCCCCCTAAGCCTTTGTCTCTACCTAGTGCTATGACCAACATTGGTCGATGATAATCCATGAGGATTGGATTGCCCTCTTTGTCATATGAGACATAAGGGCTCACATAGGGTGTTTCATCAGTCCGCTCCTCCACATAATGGACTAGAGCATCTCTCCTCTCGCTAGATGGGTTACAAAAGGTCCAGATGGTTGAGGTATGCCCGTGGGATTTATTTCCATCCTAGGAATGGTTGGTTTAGCATCATTAGGTTCCAAGAGAGCCAATGGGGCTCCCCTCCCAAAATTTTTTGGCAGGATATTCCTAGGTAGTAAGGTTGGTTGTAAGGTTGTGAGTATGGGAGTTGTCTCGATAGTTTGCAATGCGTGGCATCATGACCGAACCTATCACAATTGGTTCAAGGTTGGGATCTAAGGTCCTGACACTCAGCTGGCATGTGATTTTTGCCACAATACACACACTGGATATGTGGGCACATTGGTCTCCTCACCATTTCTTTTGTAGCCTTGCTATCTCCATCTTCATCTCTGCTAACTCCTATGCTAACTCCTAGTTTTGATCAGTACTCTTTCCCTTATCATGGCTATTTGAGACTGATTGTTCGCTGGATGTGGTTTCCCTTTCTAGGGTTCTAGAGCTAGTCTCGTCTTGGTTTGAGCTCCTGGAGTTCCTCTCCTTGAGCTGCTCATCCACTTGAGTGGACTCTTCAAAGACCCTACTTAGCGCGTCTCGTTGCAAGCTTGAGTTGCTTGCCAAGGCCTTGTAGAGTTCCTCACTTTTAGTAGTCTGTTGATGAAGACCTGGACACCTCTCTTTCCATGGGTCGTTCGTTTGTCAGGATTCTCTTAAAGAGACTCCTCACATGGGTCACATAATCCTTGATATCCTCATCATATCTCTGCTTCACGTTCATGAGCCATACAATCAGGTTGTCGGAGTACGCTACCTCTGAGAATCTCTTAATGAAGAGGTTCTTGAAATGGTTGAAGTTGTTACATTTTGTGGCATTTAAGTTGGTGCACCAAGTCCTTCCCTTATCGCCCATGCTTTTGCACTATAAGAATAGATGTGTAGAACCACAATATTTCTAATACTCTCCCATGGTCCAAACATAGCGTTTCTTGGGCTCATCCTCTTAGGTTGAGCCTACATCAAGGACTTGTCACTTGAGTTTTACATCTTGCCTATCAAGCTAATATCACAATAAAGCATTGAGTTTGACATCTTGGCTACTAAGCTACTATTCTAAGAAAGCATTGACTTTGACATCTTGGCTATTAAGCTACTAACCACTATTCCAAGAACCCTTGTCCAACGAGCTACTAGAATAGAGAACTATTAAAACATTTTAGCTTTCATTAATGTCCAAGGTACTAGGTCCTTTGTGGTTTTTGGTGATGTCCACTAGATTGAGTCTGTCTAAAGCTCTTCATGTCGATGGAGTCCTCCCTTGGTTTTTCTTCTTCAAAAACTTTCACATGCTAATGTAGAGAAAATTTCTTAAAAGGCCAAGTGTAGAAGCTACATGTTATGCTAATTGGCATGCACTCCACGGAGTGACCTCCAACCAACAATCAATGTAAAGTCCAATAAAGTCTAGCCATCCACTAGACATTAGTAGAGAGATCCACCAATGAGTGATTGTTTCCATAATGATACATTTAAAGCACATGTACCCAAAGAACTCTACAAGAAAGTTTTTGGATCTATCTTGATCGAGGCAAATGTCCCTTTCATATTAAAATTGTTGTTGGTTCTTGTAGTTTTGCAAGACTTCAAAATATAAGTAATTTTCATATTTTCCTTCCCAATGGAAAGAAATAACAAATTTCCAAACCAAATTTGCATTTGAATCCTACCAATCCAACATAATTGTTACAAGTAAAGCATTGACTTGGTAGTTGATGTGAAGGTTCTTGTGGAAATATTAGTGTAAATGAGGCAAATCCATCATTAGAAGGCTGCAAAATATGAGGATCCTCACTACTTACATTATCGTTATCTTCACCTTTCTTTAGCTTTGTTGCCTCTAGTAGTGCCTCCATTGCATCCTTCATCTACACATCAGTTGTGATTTTTGGTGCCCTTGTTTGCTCTAAGACAAGATCCCTATAGCATTTGGAGCACAATTTCATGGTGGTGACACTACCAGAGAAATCATAATTATTTGTACAAAACATAGGACCTTTAGGTGGTTTGCAACCAATCTCATCCTTGTCCATCTTCTAGCTTTCTTGAGCCATGCAGGAGCTCACCCTAAAAAATCTTGAGATATGTTAGGAGAGAAAAAGGGAGACTCACAATGACATAAGCACTTTAGAGAGAATGCATGGAAATTCCCTAAAAATCAATTAGCAAAGGAGCAGAGAGGTGCTATGAGTTAGGGGACATGGCCATGGAAGATGGAGGATATGGCACCACAAACACATTGAAAGAAGGGGAGTGAAAAACAATCACACACACACACACACACACACACACACACACACACACACACACACACACACACACACACACACACACACACACACACACACACACACACACACACACACACACACACACACACACACACACACACACACACACACACACACACACACACACACACACACACACACACACACACACACACACACACACACACACACACACACACACACACACACACACACACACACACACACACACACACACACACACACACACACACACACATGCATGCACACATGCACATGCATGCATGCACACGTGCACACATACATAAATTCTAGGATTTTAAATTTGAAGAGGGAAGGTAAAAAGCTAATGCCATGCTAATGCCAAGAATGCTAACACTTTGATACCATGTTGGAAATCCAATCAGGGAGATCAAGAGGATACTAGCAATCAAGGTGGATTGTATGTGTGTGTATTTGTTGTGCCAGCATGTGGTTAACAATAATAGAGAGAGAGGAAGCAAGATAATGTAAAAAATAGAGAGTGGCACAATGATAGAGACTAGTGAGAGCAAAGAATTTCTTAAATCATAGGTGAGGTAGATGACATTTCCCACTAAACCCTCTATCTAAAGTTCCACTTGTGAATTCTTGCTTTTTCACCACTCTAGAGCTAGTTTTCATGCTCTTTTCCATGCTAACCATTAATGCTTGTTCTCATGCACTACCAATACATGTGCAAGTCCATCATATTTCTAAATTTTTCTCTCAAAGATTGCATATGCTTCAGCACATAGAATAAGAAGTCTGATGCTCTTGGATGGTTATGGAAAGCACCATCTTATTAGGTTCATGGATATAATACTTAATCTAGAAGTTAAAGTGATGGAAGAGGTGAAAATATGTTAAACACAGATGAACCTCAGTATGGAAAACACAAAAGAAGATGAAGCAAAGCCAAAGGAAGTTTCAACTATTGAAAAGGCAAAGACCTCCTTTAAAAATAAGAGGACTCCAATCAAGCTTACAAAGAGACCATTCTCTAGAAGAATATGGGAGGAACCAAACTAAAAGGATAGTTATGAGTATTGCTCCTCATAAATATTTTGTTCTAATAAAGAGGCATATGCAAGGTACTTTATATTGGCTAGCCTAAACTTTTGCTACCCACTTATCATTGAAAAAATAATTTGTTTGCCTCCATTTAGCATGTATACCGATAGTTATTGGTAGATATGGCTTTGTTTTTATTTTGTGCCATGTGAAATGCTACTTCAATTTTTGATTTTGCCACTCTTTCTTTGTTTACAAGTGTCATAATACACCTTAGTTGCCACACCGACTATTGCCACCCTTTCTTTCTATTTAAATTTGTGATGTTTCCACCCTTTCTTGGTTTACAAGCATCGTAATATGCCTTAATAGGACCAATTGTTGGAGTAAAGACTGATGGGGCCAAATGCCACATTTGGGCATCCCTTGTATATGTATACACTCTACAGTCATATATGAGTGAAGCTTCATGTATGCTCTATGTGTGTGTTGTGTGTGTGAAAAAAATGGGAAAGAAAAAACACATTGGGAATGGAAAAAACACAAACAATTGAGTTAAAAAAATATTTGGTTCAATTGTTGATGGAAATATGAGTTTAAATCACCATGCATTTATTATTGGATTCAAGTTGAAATTTTTTTATAAATTGAAAGTCCAAGTGTGGGGAAGCGTCATTCTACCACCCTATTTTCAAATGGATGATTGATAATGTAGCATCAATTATTTTTGACTTCCATGGAAATAAAGAAAATTTCAATTAAAATCAATGCTTGTAATTGCCAAACTAGATTCATTGGTGTCACAACTCCCCAAGGGCCTCACTAGGGCTCCATCACTCCAAGCTGGTTATGCCTACCTATGAGCATTTGATCAACATCTAGATAGGGGTCACATTGTGAAAGGTTCTTCCTTGTAGCGGAGTGAGAAAACTAGCAGAGCTCTAGTCAATATTGTGATTCTCATGTTTAATCCTATGATAGGATAGAAATCCACTTCAAGTTTGATGTCCATTTTAAGCTCAATGTGATGGGCATTGAGGACCCGATGCTAGTTAAGGACAAGATGGTTATCCTCTAGAACGTGCGGTTCTTTTTGTATCTATAGCTCTATATGAGTAGTACCTCCCTTGGTGGGAGAAATCATAGTTGCGTGGACCTGATTACTTAACAAAATGAATTGAGAACAGAGCTAAATAATGACTACCTAAGGTTGATGTCTTAGAACTTGACTAAGCATTGTTTTAGGGTATTGGAGTGAGTTTATGTTGAGGAAAAGGGGATGCTACTCTAATCCTCCTTGTCGGTCACTCTCTTTGAACTAAGCGTGCTTTTATTCTACTCTCTTGGTTAGGTTTGATTGCAAAGTGACCTTTCCAAATTGGGTGCTAGTTTATTGTTATAGACCTATGAGTCATAGAAATCTTAGATTGATCCTCATGGGGTAGAGCTAGGGCTTCATTACGAGAGCTAGACCCAAGGTCAATTGGAAAAACTGAGAATCTAGCAGAGTCTAGATGGCATTAATTTTTGGATAGGACCTTGAGTGACTACTAATGATATCCCCCTAGGCAACTGTTTAGGATAGGTACATTTCATTGATGCAAGTGTATGCTTTCATGTTACTCCTCATAGGGATTGGTTTGTGAACTATATTTTAGGAGGAAAAGGATGTGCCTTTTGGGAAATGAGTTTGCATATAGCACTGTTGAAATGGGAGATTTATAGTTACCACTTGCCAATGGTTCCTCTTTTGTGCTAAAAAAATCAATCATGTATTGGACTTGAAAAAAGATCCTAATAAGAACTAAACAATTAGGTAACTATGGTTATCATGTTGTCTTTGGGAGTCACTCTTAGAAGATATGCAATGGATCACTAGTTGTGATTGAGCAACCATTTGTATCTCTTTGGCATCATTCTTTGGGTTGTATATTAGTGACTAGAATGCAAGTCCTTTCTTTTTTATAGTATTTTCCTTCTTTTAACTTTTTTAACTATGATATGTGAGCACTACATGTATGGAAAACAAACTAGAATGTCATATAAGAAGGGTCTTGTTGAGAAAGAAATCCAAAGCATTTGATGTATGTGGAACTATGCTTAGAATTTCATTAGGACCATCATGTCATTTCATCATATGAGAGAATAATGGGATTATCCTATTCGCAAGAAGAGTGATACATTTTATGCATTCCAAAATTTCTTGGCTTATAGAGAAAATCATTTAGACAAAATTTTTAAATCTTTAGGTACTAATAATGGTGGAGAATATACTTCTCATGTCTTTCAAAACTTTTATGAAATGGGGGTAGCAAGAGGGATTTGATGGTGTGGCTAAAAAGATGAATAGGACCACATCAGAAAGGGTCTGAAGCATGTTATCTAATATGGGTCTTACAAATTTTGGGCTAAGTTTGTTAAGAAAACTATTTACTTAATCAGTCAATAGCTAGCAAGCCCTTGGATTGCAAAATTCCTAAGGAGGCCTAGTTTGGCAAGCAACCCTCTTATGACCACTTATGTGCATTTAGCTATATTTTTATATGCATATTTTGAAGGACAAGTAGAACAAGTGTAAGTCCAAAATATATATCTTTCTTGGATATGATGATTTAGGAAAGATCGGATATCATCTATGGGATTTGAAGGTGAAAAATATAGTGTTCAATAATGTTATAATCTTTAATGAGGAGAAAATACATAACAAACCATAAGGACCATTGAAATATGTAGGGCAATAGTCCAAGGGGACGAACAACCACCATATGAGCAGTATATATACAATCTATTTCACAAGATGGATGACTAGAATAGCCACAAATTGTTGAGGTTGAAGTGCCACAACCAAGTGGGGAGTCTCACATACAACAAGATAGACAATTGGGATAGTTAGATGCTCAAGTTGAGTAGGTATTGAGATGACCTATAAGAGTCTCCAGACCACCAAAAGGATACATTTTGTCTCTTGATTATGTCGTGGTGATAGATTGTAGAGAGCCTTCATGTTATGCTAATGCTATCACTAGGGATTATAATCATAAGTGGAAAAAATCTATACAATCAAAGATGGACTCTCTAGTTAAGAATGCCACTTGGGAGTTGTGTTTTGGTTCTAAGGGCATGCAAATAAATTTGTAAGCTAAAAATGCCTCCATTTGATGCATGCCTAAGTGTATGGAAAGACTAATAGTAGCCAAGGGCTTTAAGTGGGAGAAAGGCATAGACTTTGATGAGATCATCTCACTAGTAGTCAAGATGACCACTCTTCATACAATGCTAGCATTGGCTACCAAGGAGGACATGGAGCTTGTCCAAATGGGTGCTAACATAGCATCCTTGCATAGAAACTTGCATGAGGATATTTACATGTAACAACCAAAGGCGTTTGTTATGTAGGGCAAGGAATGGTTGGATAAGCTCAAAAAGAGCTTATATGGATTAAAGTAGGATCCATGAAAATGGTATCATAAGTTTGATGATTTCATGATGTCTCAAGGCTATACAAGGAGTTAGATTGATTGCTGCATACAATAGAGAGCCATGGATGATAGCCTTATGATATTGATTCTTAATGTGGATTGACATGCTTGTTTTGCTAAGAAGTCACTCATGGATGTGGATGCATTAAAGAAAAGGTTGCATGAAACCTTTGATATGAAATAATTAAAAGACTTGGGTAAAGGTATGCATATTTTGAGGGACATACATAAGAATATTTTCTATCTCTCTGAAAAAAAGGACATTGGAAAGGTATTTGAGTTTTTCAATATGGAGAGGGGAAAGGGTATCAATATTCCATTACCTCCATATATGAAACTTAGCGAAGGGAATAGTCCATAAGAAGCATTGGTTAAGTCATGCAATCTTCAATTGAGGGTTATTGTAGGTTGCTAGAGAGGTTCAAATAGACGTAAAGGCTACTTTCTTACATAATGAATTGCATGAGGATAGTAAAATATTTACATGTAGAAACTCGAAGGATTTTTTGTGGAAGGAAACATACAATTGGTATGAAAGATGCATAATAGCCTATATGGTTTGAAACATGCTCCTAGGGAATGGTATCATAAGTTTGATGCCTTTATGCAATCTTAGGGGGTGAAATTGATTATAGCCTATATATTAGGAAGGCTAGGGGTGGTAACCTTATCATCTTGATTCTTATGTGGATGACATCTTGATTATTTGAAAGTCCATTATGGATGAGGATTCTTTAAATAAAAGGTTGCATAAAACTTTTGAGATGAAGGAATTGGGGGATGCCAATCACATTCTTAGTATGCGCACTATGCAAGATTGAGACAAACAAATGTTGTATCTATCTCAAAAGGAATGCATTGGTAAGGTATTGGAGTGTTTCAATATGGAGAGGGAAAAGGTTATCAATGTTCATTGCCTCCATATTTAAAACTTAGCCAAGAGACCAGTCCCAAGTCAAATGAGCAAAAGGCTGAGATTGCCAAGGTCCCTTAAACATCTACAGTTGGTAGCTTGATATATACCATGGTTGGTACATGTCCAAACATTGCATATGTGGTGGGGATTAATAGTAAGTATATGGAAAATTGTGGCAAGAAGCATTGGGAAGGAGTAAAGAGTATTATGTGATACTCAAATAGCACTAGATTTATGTGCATATACCATGGAAGAAAGAATGTATATGTTCTTGGATATGTAGATGTTTCTATGATAGGGAGTGTAGTATCTGGGAGGTATACTACAGGTCTTGTTTTCACTACACGCCTTATCTTCACTTTCACATGCGGTACAGTCTCTTAAATCTCTTGATAGTAGCCACGTACAACTTTATCTGCGATGTTGAGTATATTGAGCCAATAAGACTTGCAATGGAGCCATATGGCTTACTTGTCTAGTGGGAAACTTGGGCATTGCAAAAGATGTACTTGCATTACAGTGTGATGGTGAGAGTGCAATTCAATTGGTAAGGAACAAACACGTTGAAGTAATGTATCACTTCATCAATTAGGATATGCTTGAGGATAGGTGCATGGAGCTTTTCAAGATCCATACAAATGATAATCTTACAAATCTTCCCAGGAAAAGTTTTCTTTCTGAGTGCTTTGCATATTTCAAAGTGCTAATGGGTATTGGATAGTATCTTCACTTTTTTCTTGTACTCCCACAAAGGTGCACTATCATTTAAGTGGGAGGTTGTTGGGTAAAGGCAAATGGCCTATAGCTAGGCAGGCACCCCCTCTATAAGTATACAATGTACAATCATATATAAGTGAAGATAACAAAGGATAAGGCTACAATTCATTTTGTATCCACATAACTTTCTTGTGTTCTTCTTTCTCTCTCTCCCAAACATCTTGCAATCCATATCTTCTATCTCGTATCCCCCCATTGCTTCCCTCTCATGATATTCTCATTAGATTGTAGTGTCAACCCTATCTCAATACACATGTCTTGATATTTAAATCTCAATTGCTAGCGAATAGCAAAGGTAGAAAGAACCATGTATCTTCCACCATGATAGTACAAAGACAAGTGCACTAAACTTGTTCCCTCTCTATGGGATAATCTATATACTAGAGGTAACCATTGTGCATCTTGGACCATAGTCAAGTTATGAGTTTGCAAATAATTCATTCTATGCATATTGTAGTAAGTAGAGCTTAACAACTATAATGGTAAAAAGTACATTGACTAACCATCTGCCATCCTTGAGTAGTTTGTGAACACTTATATAAGCACGAGTATCTCTCAAATCAACTTGATGAACTTTCCATCTATGACATGAGAGCACCATTTGGTTAAAACATTCATGTTAATCCTTACCCCAATACTTATACTTAGTTATTATATTAACCTAGCACAAAGACCAAAGGGAGGTCACTAAACCATAGTACTATTCTATTAAAACATTATATGTATTAGAAAATAGTATTTTGTAACCTTTTTGTTTTTTAATACTCCTTATACCATGTGGATTCACTAAACTATACTCAAAATGAAATATTGCATCCCTAGGTCCAGGGGGCTCATCACAATAGTTATCCTTTCTCTAGTATGATTTAGCATATCCTTAAATAAACATGTTTACTAGTCTAGTGGATCTCTATACTCATAATATTTGGAGTGACTAAACTATCTTCTACTCTATTGAAACATTATAGTCCTTACATAACTCAGTCACCATATCATACTCATATAGGAAGATGATGGGGTTTGAAAATACAAAGATATAAATTTTTATATATGGTATTAGAAAAAAAATCTTTTGTGGCCTTTATGATCTTTTATACACCTTGTATTGCCTAGAGTCACTACACCATGCTTGAAACAGGAGATCGTAGGAAGCCTCATGTGAAAGCTTGCAAGTGGAAGCAAGGGCTATGGTGGAAGAAGCAAGGGAGCAAGAGCAAGAGACATCGAATGTGGGAACTCTAACAATCACAATGTGTGATCAGTCTTTCCTTATTAAAATGTCACTGAAAAAATAAAGAATGAAGTGACAGTGATCGTTGGGTGTCAGCCACCTATAGTGTAGATGTGTGCAAATAGTGCTATTGTAACAATAGATGGGTGGTCTAGGCACATGCACCTTTACCCCTAACAACCTCCCACTCAAAGGTGAATGTGGCTCTAGTGAGGAGAGAATAAGAAAAAAGTGACAAAGTACAAATGTACATAAGTACAACAATATGAGAAAAGATAGCATCTCATATAGCGCCCACCATCAACTTTATAAGGAAGTTAAAATGGTCCATTAAGAGACTTTTGGTGGGTATATCTACAAGATTTTGGTCAACTAAGATATTGAGAAGCTCAATGGACTTGTCCTCAATACCCCTTGGATAAAGTGGTAACATCTCAATGTGCTTTGTCTTTGCATGGAAGGTTGAATTCTTGGCCAACTAAATAGCACTCATAGAATCTGAATGTAGGGTAGGAACCACAATAGTAATACCAATGTCTGCCACCAGACAACCTAACTAGAGAGATTTCGTGCAAGCCTTAGTGATTACAACATACTCTGCCTCTATAGTGGATAGGGACATGTATCTATGCACCCTAGATATCCAAGAAACAACACCTCGAATAAAGGTGAAGACATAGCCAAAGGTGGACTTCATATTTTTTATATGTCTTGCATAATTAGAGTCAATGTACCTCATAACTCCTATATCCTAGCCACCATAATATATATACATATCTGTAGTGTCCTTAAGGTACCTCATGTTACCCTTTATGGCATACTAATGCCACCTGCTAGGTGTAGCCATATAGTATCCCACAACTACCAGTGCAAATACTATGTCATGATGAGTGGCTATCATGGCATACATCAAATTGTCCACGATGGAGGCATAAGGGATCTTGACCATCTTGGCCTTTTTCTCATTAGATTGTGGACAATCAGCCTGACTAGTCTTCATATTAGAAGGTAAAGAACATCCAATAGACTTGACAACCTGCATACCAAACTACTCAAGGACCTTGTGGATGTATTTCTTCTCTAACAAGTAAAGGAGTCCCTTAGAGAGATTGGGCATGATGCACATCCCAAGAATATGTGAGGCCTATCCCATGTCCTTAATCTCAAAGCTCTTCTTGAGCTGACCTTTCAAGTCATCCAACTCATCACAAGAGCTCCTAGCAATCAACATATCGTCCACATAGAGTAATAAAATCATAAGGTTGCTATCATGGGTCTTCTTCATGTATAAACACAGATCCATATTACTATGGGTATATTTGTGTGAATGCATAAAAGCATCAAATTTGTGGTACCATTCCCTAGGTGCTTTGCTTAAGGCCATAAATGCTTTTTCTCAACTTGCACACTAGGTGTTCCCTACCTTTGTACTCAAAGCCCGTAGGTCAATGTATATAAATCTCATCATGCAAGTCTCCATGTAAAAAAGCCATCTTGATATCCATCTAATAGAGGTCCATCAGATCTAATTGTGTAACCCACGCCAAAACCAAGTGTAGGGTAGTCATCTTGACTATAGGAGATAAGACTTCATCAAAGTCAACACACCATCCTCTTGCTTGAAACCCTTAGCAACCAATCTAGCCTTATAGGTTGGCTTGGGGCATCTAGAGATACTATTTATTTTGTTACCCACTGATATAGCAAAGCACACTTTCCACTAGGCAAAGGAATCCAATTCCATGCATAAATTTTTTGTAGAGAATCAAACTCTAAGTGCATGGCCTTGTCCCAAGAGTGACTATCACATTTGCGTATGGCCTCATCATAGGTAAGAGGCTCACTAGCATATTTGTCACCATAATATAATCCATGGAGGGAGAAAAAAACTCAAGATAACATTTATATCTAGTAGACCATTGCAAAACAGGTTGTGGGGTCTATACATCCTATCTAATATCATGGTCTTGAGCCATTGGAGCATCAACTGCTATAGGCTGTCTAGTCGATTGTATAGTAGTAGGAGGCTCCTCCTAAAAGATCACCCTGCATACCTCAAAGACCTATCATGCTACTTATGCATTTTTTTCTCATGGAAAACAACATTATGGTTGTGGATGATCTTCCAAGCCTATGGATCCCATAGGTGATAGCCCATCTCACTCGCATCTCCATAACCAAGAAATATGAATTTTATGGACTTAGGATCCAACTTGTTGCACTTGTCCTTGGAAACATGGTAGAAAGTATTACAACCAAAGATAGACAAATAAGCATATAATGGAGGTTTCTAGACCATATCTCCTCTGCAACCTTGATAGTCAAGAGCAATGCATAGGGATCAATTAATCAAATGTACAGTAGCACTAACTACCTTAGTCCAAAGTGTTGTAGTAAGCCTACCTGGCTAAGTATACTAAAAACATGTTTTTGAATCGTCCTATTTATGTGCTCAGCTGCCATACCATTCTGGGGTGGGGTGTACAAGGTAGTCAACTGACACTTAATACCTTTCTCATCACAAAAATGCTCAAAGGCTTTATATACATACTTGCCCCCATTATCAGAACATAGGCATTTCATCCTATATCTAGATTGATCCTTAGCAAGAGAAAACCAATGCTAAAAGGTAGAAAATACATCTAATTTCTACTTTATGGGATATTCCTAGACCTTATGCAAATAATCATCAATGAAAGTAATAAAATACTTCGTGCCACCTAAAGATTTGCAGGGTGGCATAGGTTCGTAAACATTAGAATGAACAAGACCTAGGAACTCACCCATGCATGTAAGGCCAAACTTCTTATACAAATTACAACTCTGTTTGCCATAAAGAAAATGATCACAAGAATCAAAACACTTATAGTCAAGGGGGCAGAAGATACTGTAAATGAGTAAGAATTTTCATTCCTTTTAATAACATGTGTCCAAGGTGACGATGCTATAATGATATATGTGTTACTATATCCATTGCCAAAACATGGTTGATAGATCCATATATAAGTAAGGGATAAAGAGTGCTAAGACTTGGTACCTCATGCTAGGACAAGATTCCCACATGTAAACTTCCATAAGGAATCACTAAGGATACAACTTAACTTGTATCATCCAATTGTCTAAACAAAAGTAATCTTTTGATCAAAGTCAAAACATAGCGTACATCATGTAGTGTAAACATACTACTTAAAGGAAACTACAGCTGGGTATCTCCAATACCAACAATATCCAATGCTAGGTCATTACCTAATTTGACAGATCATATCATGTTGCGATAGGAGCAAAACCACTCTCCATGAGGAGAGTGACATGATATGAAGCTCCTAAATCAAGAAGCCAACACAAAGCATAGGTAGATGAGGCATCACTCAATTGTAAAACATCAAGAGAAGAAGCTATAAGTGTGTAATCATAATTGGAATCAATCTACATGACATTAATCTCCTCGATCTTGACATTGACCTTGTTAGGGACAATGCTACAATCATCATTATTTTCCTACACTTTATCCTTTCCCTTTTTTTGTGCCTATCATCACATATTTTATGGCACTGTGGTTGAATAAGACCCTTCTTCCCACAATAGTGATAAGTCAATGTGGATTTACGGCCATGTGACTTATTATGAGACTATCCACGTGACTGAGAATGAGACTTCTAAGAGTCTCTCCCATGGTAGTCATTACTGCTCCTACTATTATTACCTTTATGATTGTCAAATCATGAGTATTGCCAGAGGCATCAATATTTCTTTGATTAACCTCCTCATTTAGGAGAGCATCCTCTACATCCTACAATTTTAGTGCATCACAATGCACATTTGCACACAGAGCAGTATAGAAGGTGCCCCATGACTCAGATAATGTAACCAGTAAAAACAAGGAAGAAAGATTGTCCTTAAATTCAATTCCTTACAAAGATAGGTGGCTAAAAATAGAATGCAACTCATTCAAGTGGGTGGACATGAAAGTCCCGTCCTTCATACAAAGGTCCATGAGTTGCTTCAGCCTAATACATGTGAGAGACATGGCTCTCCTTATCATAATCATTGCATATCTTATCCCATAACTACCATGTGTTCTACCAATTAGAGACAACATTATAGAAAAACTACATAGAGAATGACATAATGATTGTGGATTTACATAACTCATCCAATTTAGCCCAGCCCTCTGCTTCAATGTGTTTGGGCTTCCAATGTGTTTTTACACTAGAACCTACCAGATTTGTGCCTTCCAATAGTTGTAATTTATGCTATCCAACTTCTTAATGTTAAAGATAGCACTGTCACTCAATCGATAACCATAATGCAAGAAATAAAAGCATAATCCAAGACAAACACATTGCTATAAATGATAGCAAAACATTCCAAAAGCAAACCCAATACAATGTCAAATAGAGGAGAAATAAAAAAGGGTAGAGCTGTTCACTATAACTGCCAAAGAATGATAGTCAAGTCAAGGCATTTGCCCTCAGAAATGATGCGTAAACTTGCAATTATAGCAAGTTGAAAATAATGACAGGAGTAAAACCAAAAGCTAGGTCTGAGCAATCAACCTGATGAATCCCAAAATGCAATAGCTAGATATATCTTGCAACAATAAGTGGGATATGTACAAATGACTAGCAGTCACTTAGCATGCAACCGGTACCGAGAACTATTAAAGTCAATATGTCAAAGAGAGATTCATCCAATATGCATAAATTTCATGTATATAGTAGGTCTTAGAGATAGTAGAAGAGAACTACCAGATACACAACTGACCGAGCAAGTGTAGAGAAGCTCAATACAAAGCCAAGTGGGATGAATACATCACTGACAAAAACCAAAGAGAGATAGGTGTTCACTCAAAGAATGAATCAAATCAACTTACTAGGAAATAACTGCATCCAAATAGCATTCGCAAACCATGACCATAACTCAACCAAGTCCCACAATCTCAATGAAGTAAGCTCAATTGTACAAACCCAAAGCTTTGCTCAAATGTAAAATTTCCAAGTAGCCCAAGTAACTTCTAGTGGAACAAAAGTGAATGGCAAATGAGAAATTCTAGCTCAATACATCAAGGACATGACATCCAAGCATCCAAGACACATGAGGCATAAGTTATAAGCATAAAACCGAATAGATTCTTCAAGCCTATAATAACTACATAAACCACTAAAGTAGTAAAGGCATGGAGCCATAGCCAACAAGACAAATGTCACCAAGTTCAAAGTTGAAGCTCAAAAGCTTTCATATTCAAGTGTGTAGACCAATGTTATGTTACATTATCAAGCTCGTGTTACTCTTCAGTCAGTCTATCTTTATGTGTGTGACCGACATTAGCTGGATATAGTTGTACACGTGTATGACATTCAATAAGTCGGTGTAGTCAGTGACTTAACCACAATTAGTCTTGGTCAGTCATACCTATGTTTTTAAGTCTCTTCAATTAGTATGATGGAAGAATAATGGAAGAAGAATAACAATGAGTTGAGAATCATCTTCCTCTCCACTCTGTCTCTCCCCCTCTCTTCCAATATGGTATTAGAGCTTGAACACTTGAAACCTAAAGGGTTGGTAGTGGCCATTTGACATCAAGACATCAGATCTGAAGAAAACGTCATCAAAGGAGACTGTGCCTACAACCAATTTTTTACAAAAGCTATATCTTGCTAGAAAAATGGTTTTTGGAGAAACAACCTGCAATTCCTAATCATTTCGACATGGTCTACAACTTTGTAGAAGAAAGTTTTTTCAAATTCCTCACGGATTTTTAGATACTCAGCATAGACCTGTGCAGACTGGCTGTTTACTAGAGTAAACAATATGTGATTCTAGGGCCCTAGTGGCTTTCATCCTAACAATGTATATGCCCTTATTATCATGTATTTGAGCATGATATTGGAGTGTTAAATGCTCAGTTTTGGAGCTTATTTGTAGGCTGGAAATAGTAACTGGTTACTGTCATGATTTTGGAAATAATATACCTACAGGGTTGAAATATTTGTGATGCTTATTTGCTACTGACAAATGCTTGGATCATACCACTTGAGTGGTAGATGATTTTTGGGATATTGTGAGTACTGAAAGTTCAAAGTTTGGACTGATTCCTTGCTGGTTATACCAGGGTATTGACTGGTTATTGTCTGTAGAAAGGATACCTATAATCTTCACTTGACATACATGTAATAGATTTTGATCGGTTGGACATGTATCAACTCCTGCATAGAGTGGCAACTGAATGAGATGTTTTGGGGATGTTTTGAGGTATGAATACTCTTGTTTTAATAGAGAAAATATTGTTGGTTATAGTAGTGGGCTGGCTGTATTTCGTACTACTACTTGCATACAGTACAAACATTCATACTTATATGGAAATAGTTTGTTGTTGGGATATTTTGCCACCACCATAGAATGTTTTGAATTGAATTGAGCTTGGATTATGCTCAGTTGACTGTATTTTTTCATTGTTGGAATACATTTTACAGCAAGTAGGTTGTCAAGAAAACTATTATGAATTACAAGAAACTATCTTGAATACTAGGAAAGTGGTCCTGAACTGTAGGAAAATGAGTCAGATACTTACAGGTTGTATACATCAATGAATACCTAAGCTACAACTATGGCAAATGCTCAAGGCACTGACAATATTACTCAAATTATGGGAGAAAAGCTAGACAACAAAAAATTTGCTTTATAGAAGTTCCCTATGAAGAATTTTTTGGTTGGCAGAGGTTATTGGGACTTATGTACAAGTGATGAGGCTGAACTTGAAATGCATGAAAGGAATCCAACAAATGATTAGAAAAGGGCTTATAAGCTATGGATTGAGAGAGCATGTAAGGTGTTATATTGGTTTTTCTTATGTATATAAGATGCTATGGTTATACAGATTACTGGATGCAATTCTCTAAAGGATGCATGGAACATACTCATGAAGAGTTATAGAAATGTAACACATGCAAGAAAGATTCAGCTAAAGCAACAATTCAATAACATGTTTAGGAATGGCAGAAGCATTCAGGCCTACACTAGAGAGATCAAGAACATAGTGGATCAGCTTGCCACCATTGGATCTTTAGTGTCTGAGGATTATATGATTGCACTGACATTGAATGGACTTGGCAAAGAGTATAAATCATTTGACATGTCTATTTCTATCAGAGCTAAATCCCCTAATTGGGATGAGCTGAGTGCTTTGTTGCTGGAAGTTAAGCTTGGACTAAATACAGGTTCTAGTACATCTCAAAGCAGAGATGTTGTTCTTTACTCTAGCCAACGTGGTAGAGGTGGCAGAGGCCGTGGCTCTTTTCGAGGTCGAGGAGACACTCGAAATGCTTATGGATAGCATCAGCACAATGCCTAGCATGGCACAAATACATAGGGCCAACGTGGATCTGATGGCTTTAGAGGCAAGGGGAGATCACCCCGTAGTAGAGGTGGTGGATCTGGTTCATGGCAGTCAAATGATCATTCAAACAGAGATAAGGATTGCCATTAGTGCGGAAGATATGGACACATTGCAAAGGATTGTTACAAGAAGCAGGGAGATATGAAGGCAAAGGGCAAACAACATGGGCACTATGCATCTTCTAGCGGTGCTCATGATGAGCAGGTTGATAGATTGTTTGCCATGCACCATGTCTAAGAATGCATCTAGGCAGAACAAAGATGAGAGATGGTACATTGATTCAGGGGCTTCAAATCATATGACACCCCATGGAGAATGGTTTGATGAGATGGTTACAGGTTCACATGGTTATGTGTGTACTGGGGATGACACCCAACATGACATTCAGCACACAGAAATTATTCCATTGTTGATGCTTGCCTGATGGCAAGAAAAAGAGCCTGCATGATGTAGTACATGTACCTACAATAACCAAGAATCTTTTGTTAGTTGGACAGATGGCAGAATAGAATCTGCGGGTGAGTTTAATAGAGATGAATGCTTTGTTGAAGAATATGGTAATGGCTGAAAATTGATTGCTAGAGGCTTTAGCATTTCGTCTGTTATGATGCCTGGTGCAAGGTCTACTCGTTACGTACCGCCTCATGAGAGGCAAGCTCATTGTGAGCCACAATTACGAAGATTTGAGGGAGTCAGAAAACCAGTTGACAGGTTTACATACACTGGTTATTCAACCCGTCATTATGCATATGTGCCTAGTGTGATAGGTTACAAAGAACCTACAAAGTTTGATGATGCAATTATAGATGATAAGTGGTGTGCTCCCATGGATGAGTATGCAACCCTAGCTAAAAATGATAAGTGGTGTGCTGCCATGGATGAGTATGCAGCCCTACAAAGTTTGATGATGCAGTTATAGATGTTAAGTGGTGTGTTGCCATGGATGAGTATGCAACCCAAGCTAAAAATGAGACATGGGAATTGGTTGAGTTGCCTGAATGCAAAGTATCCATTAGCTAGAAATGGGTGTACAAGGTTAAGTGCAAGTTAGATGGTTTGTTAGGACGCTATAAGGCCAGGCTGGTTCCAAAAGGGTATGCATAGCAATATGGCCTTGACTATGAGGAGACTTTCAGTTTGGTGTCTAAAATGGCAACAGTCAGAATTGTCATTGCTTTGGTAGCATGCCAAGTCTGGAAATTATGGTAAATGGACATCAATAATGCTTTCTTGAATGGTGATTTGGTTGAGGAAGCATATATGGAGCAGCCTGAAGGCTATGTTCACCCAGACTTTCCTACACATGTATGTAAGCTAAAAGGCTTTATATGGACTCAAACAAGCACCTAGAGCATGAAATGTTCAGATCAACAGTTATTTACAGCAACATGAATTTAGATTGGGTGACGCAAATCACACTCTGTTCACGAAGAAGACAGATCATGGATATGTGTTTCTAGTGGTTTATGTAGATGATGAAGAGGATATTGCTGAAATTAAATCATGTTTACACGCTGAATTAAGAGTCAAAGACCTTGGTGAACTAAAGTATTTTCTTAGGATTGAGGTAGTCTCTATGCCTCAAGGTATATGGTTGCTTCAGAAGTAGTATGCTCATGACATGTTACAGAAGTATGGTATGGCTGAATGCAAGCCTATGGAGACACCTCTTGATCAGAATGTCAAGCTACAAATTGATGTTGGGAATGACATAGAGAATGTGACGATGTATCGACAAATCGTGGGCAGCTTGATATACTTGACTATTACCGATCGTCCTGACGTATGTTATGCAGTGGGGCTAATTAGTCAGTTCATGTAGAAGCCTTGCAAACCACATTTAGATGCAGTCAGGAAGATCATGAGATATGTAAAGGGTACTACTGATTATGGGCTATTTTATGCATATGGAAAATCTCTTGACTTGACAGAGTTTACTGATGCTGATTGGGTTGGTTCTACCTATGACAGGAGGTCAACTAGTGGTTATGCATTTGGATCGGGCAACAATATGATTAGTTTTGGCAGAGTAAGAAACAACCTACTGTTGCATTGTCTAGTACAGAAGCTGAGTACAAAGGAGTTGCCTTAACAGCTTGTGAAGTAGTTTGGTTGATGAAACTACTGAAAGACTTGGAAATATAGTTGGAAAGCAGAGTGAGATTATATTGTGATAACCTCAGTAGTGTTATGTTGGCTAGCAATCCTGTCTACCACGCTAGGTCCAAACATATTAATGTTCACTACCATTTCATTAGAGAAATGGTTCTTATAGGGCAGATTGACTTGATTCATGTGAAGACTGAAGCATATATATTTACCAAGTCTCTTGGTAAAGGAAAGTTCATATATTTTAGACAGCTACTTGGAGTATATCAAATGGTTTGAGCTTGAGGGGGAGTGTTAGAATAACAAGCTTCCATTACTCTTCAGTCAGTCTATCTTTATGTGTATGACCGACATTAGCTGGATACAGCTATACACGTGTGTGACATTCAATAAGTCGTTGTAGTCAGTGACTTAACCACAGTTAGTCTTGGTTAGTCATACCTATGTGTGTAAGTCTCTTTTAGTTAGTATGATGGAAGAATAATGGAAGAAAAACAACAATGAGCTGAGACTCATCTTCTGTTCCACTCTGTCTCTCCCCCTCTCTTCCAACGTGTTAAGATTCAAGACATTGATATGAAGCACCTGAATGTTAAGTATCAAGACCAATGTTAAGCATCAAGACATTGATATGAAGCACCTGAATGTCATCCACGAGAAATAGACATTTAATTTTCCTTGATAAAAGCTTGTTGTCCACTATATTATAGCAATGAAATCTTTGCTATGCAAGCTCAAATCCAACTATTAGCACCTCAAGACATTTGCCAAATATCCCAACATCAAAGCATATGCATATGGGAATTAGTAGAGATTGGAGTGAGCTCCAATGATTGATAAAACCCTATTCAGACTTATATTATAGTAGGTTTATTATATATTATAGCAATAAGTAATGGATGTTGAGAGCTCCAAAACTCAAGTGGCCAATGCTAGGAAATGTTCAAGAGGTTTCCCAAGTGTTGGGGGGGCGGGGGGTGTCAAATACCACATGGGAAATGTCCAAGAGGTTGCACAAGTGTTGGGGGGTGTCAAATACCACATGGGAGGCAGGAGATGCACTAGAATGATCCAAAAATGGGATTGGATAGCCAAGCACAAATCACACTAGTTGTACTAGCCCTATTTCTAGTTGTCTTGGTTAGTTTGAGGTCACAAACAATGATGAACAAGGCCCAATGCAGCCTTGGACCAAGTCTTAGGGGGCAATAGCAAGTTAGGAAGGAGGGAAGATCAAATGCATACCATTGAAGACAAAGCCATTGTCTCCATTGTTGAAAAGCTGAAGCTTTTCAAAATTGGGCTGAAGTGAAAGCGAAAGGGAAGCTCTTTGAATTCAACTCTGATACTAGTTGAAGGGAGAAAGCCTCGAGTGGAAGCCTAAGAGTGGAAGTAAGAGCTATGGTAGAAGAAGAAAGAGACCAGGAGCAAGAGACATTGGATGTGGGAACTTCAACAATCACATCGTGTTATCAAACTTCCCTTATTCAAGTGTCACTAAAAGAATAAAGAATGAAGTGATAGTGATAGGCATGTGCCACTTGCAATGTACAGGTGTGCAAATACTGTCAGTGTAGTAATACACAAGCGGTGTAGGCATAGTCGCCTTTACCCCCAACACCTAGGAACAATGGGACCCATCACCATAGATATCCTTTCTCTAGCATGATTTACCATATCCTTGCTAGTCTATTTGAACTCTATACTCCTAATAATTCTTGGAGTGAGAAAACCAATGAGCTTTGCAATAATCCACAAAACATTATAATATTATCATGAGCTTTCCAATAAGATGGATGGCATGGCTATCATCTATGCTTGGCCAATGTGGCCATGTGCTTTGGTCAACATGGTTAATATTGCTACTCAATGTCATGATTCCTTGTTGTTTGGGCCACACAAATGTTAATCATGTGGAGGTCTTTCTTTAACATTGTTTTGTTCACTAAGATTTCCTTTTGACAATTGTGGTCCTGCTTTTGTGCCAACTAAGTGTGAAAATCTTACTTGCAAGTACAAACATAAATTTCTAGTCAAATGACATTTATTTACTTGTTATACTTAGGAAAATCATGAGTTCCATGTTAACTTGAAAGACCATTCATAATTTGCTAGTTAGAGGATACTAGTTGCTAGTTATAACAAGTGAAAACTAAAACTTTCTAGTTAGGTCAATATTGTTACTAGCTATAAAATAAGTTGTTATACACTCTTGCTAGATAAGGCTTCAATTTTCTAGACACTAACTAGAAAAATGTCGTTACTAGTCATAAGAGACTCATGATGTCAAATTTCTCTATTTATAACTAGAAAATTCTACTTTTTTACTAGTTTGATTGTCATTCTTCCTAGTTATAATGTGTATTTTCTATACAAGAAGTGGTTTAGAGTTCCTTATGAGAAACAATGAAACATAGGATCCTCCATTGTTAACCCTATGAACCACACAAGATGCAAAGAAGACGTAAGAAGGAGCATAAAAGGATGGCTCGTTGGAAAAGAAGACCAAGAAGCGATGGAAAAATGTTAAAAATCAAGAATAAGACACTCAAGATAAATCACATTTTTACCCCTTGTAAAAGAGCACTAGGATACCTCTTGTGCAAGTTGTAAATGAAAAGACATGCATAGAAGAGCCATGAGAATAGGAAATAATAGGAAAGAAAGGGAAAAGAGGACCAAGGCCGGATGGTCGGTCATGGAAATGGGTTGGGTGCCCAATGGGGGGAAGGGCATGCATAAAAGTCAAAAAGTGAATGGATAAGCTCATTCTTGATGTTTATACAAACTAGCTCTCTTCTTGTTCTTACTCTTGCCTTCTTCTTGTGCATGAGAGAGCGGGTGTGAGAAAGGTAGAGTGTGAATGTGTGAGAGTGAGGGTCTGTGGAGAAGCACTTCTTCTCTCCTCTCTTCTCCTCCTCCTTCTTCTCTTCTCTTTTCTCGCATGTGCAACTATGGAGGTTGGAGATTAGAGCTTGGAGCTTGGAGATGGAGCTTGCTTGAGCACGTGTCTTGAATTGTGGATCCATCGAAGGATTCAAGGAAGAGGATTGCAACGATCAGATTCAATGGTAAGCTCACTAAATCCTTGTGTGAGAGTGTGCACGGCTATGTGAGAGTAGCCATTGTTACTTACTTGAAATGCTTGACTCGATAAGTGGTCCGTAGGGTTTCAATAGTTGCTAGCAATAGCAACAATGTTTTGGTTCCATTGCTCTAGGACCATAGATTCAAGTTTGAGTGCTTTCATGCTCAAAATAGAGCAAGGGAGTAGGAGTTTGTCTATGAAATGATGCTTTCTTTAGTTAGGAAGCAAGGGAGTTGAAGGGTGTTCGATCTTCTTTGCTTTTAGGTGTTGAAAGAATTAGGAGCATAGTTAGATCAATGATATATTTTTTTTCATTAGTAGGATGCATTAAGGTTTGGAAAATAAGGAGAAAAGAAGGAAAAGATAAGTCTCTAACCAAGAAATAGGGGAGTAGAGATAGAAAAGAAAAAAATATTTTAAATATCTTGGAAAGAACATAGAGAGAAAGGGTAAAGAGAGAGAGAGAGAGAGAGAGCATTAAAAGGAGAGAAAAAGGGGGAGAGCTCATTTTAGCTTGTGTGTGTGTGTGAGAGAGAGAGAGAGAGAGAGAGAGAGAGAGAGAGAGAGAGAGAGAGAGAGAGAGAGAGCAACTTGTCAAGGGAGAGAACTAGTCCAAAAGAGTAGCAGAAATCCACGTGTTCTCACCCTTGTTGGTTCTAGGTATGCTTAGAATCCTCATTGCTGATTGATGAATGAGGACAAGATCATAGTTAGGCTTATGTGTGATTAAGCAAATCATTTTTATCACTCATCATATTCTTTTCATTGCTTGGATAACGTTTCTCAAGCCAAATCTTAACCATCCCTCAGACGACCGAGTCACTTTAGTCCACTCAGACACACTTACTTGGACTCAGATGACCGAGTCGGTCTAGTCGGATAGCAAAAGTCCACTCGGATAGCCCCACTCTCGAATGGGGCCTTAGACGATTGAATTGTCCACTTGGACATATTTTTTCGTACTCAGATGGGCACCCCTGTCCAAGTCGGACTTGACCATTTGGACTAGCCAAACTCACCACTCGGATAGCCGAGTTTGGGATTCAGACGGGGTCAAAGACCTCCAACTCACATGTCCAAATTGGAAGATTACTTGAACGAGAACACAATCTTAGGGACCATTCAAACTCCCAAAACATACCAATGGATGTGATCCGAATACCAAGTGACCCTAGTTGGATCCTAGACCTACAAATATAACCATAGAGCTAATCAACACCAAAATTTGCTATGATGACATGCCCAAGAATTGACCAAACCAGGCAATTACTTGCAGCTTGCTACCCCCAGTAGAGACACTATTTGGTTGCTTGGTGATGTGTGAATGATTTCATTGAGGGTTGCACATTGCATTGGAGGCACTTAGGTGCATGAGAAAAGTGGAAATCCTTATTGTGCATAGTTCACCCTACATTGCACCATTCAAGTGTGCGAGTAGGTGCAAACTAGTGAAGTAATTTCATTAACAAGGAACACACTAAAGGGGAATCAAGCTGAGAAACAAACCTACCAATAGGACTTGCAAAACCTCTAGAACTGTGAAAATAAACCTAATAAAACTAAGTGAAGAAAGGAACAAACCATAATTAGAGACATGTCCTTAGTCGACCTAATTATCCTCATTGACACCTTAGTGGTTCAAGAGACCACCGATATGGCAGATACAAGTACAAACAGAGGTAACCAAGACATAGACCTAGGAGATTTTTCGATCAACATACATCAACTCATATTGCAATACAACCAAGAAACAAAAATAACACCATGGGAGATTCACGGTGGATGAAATCATAGCCGATCTCGAGGAGGAGAGGAGGCTAGAAATGTCAAGAATCACATGGTGGGGGGACTTTCTTGAGCTGTTGCACCAAATACACATTGTATGTACACAAAGTACATATAAGATACAACATAAAGGAAAGTTGCCTACTAAGTCAAATAGTGCATAAGAGACTACACTAATCGGCTGGCAATATATCTATGCCAGCTATAGGTAGGTGTAACAAACAAAATATAATAAGTGATAAGTTAGTGGCCATGTGAGGATCATAATGACCATCAATGTGCTAAATGTAAACGTGCGGACCCATCTAGCCAAGTGTTTCACCATCAATGTTCGCACGTGTTGAGCTTGCCATCTCAACACTCCCCCTCAAGCTCAATTCTATTTCTGCAACTCCAAGTAAGCCTCGAAACTTTCAAAGCTTCTCTGCATCGAATTCCTTTGTGAAAATGTCAACTATTTGATCTTGTGTGCTGACATATACCAAGTCAATCTCTCCTGCAAGTACCTTTTCTCTCACAAAGTGATAGTGCACCTCAATGTGTTTTGTCCTAGCATGGAACACTAAGTTCCTAGCTAGTTGTATGTTGCTCATGTTGTCATAGTGAATGACAACTAGACCATCTCCCTACATTTCCAAATCACCTAGTAACTTTTGCAACCATACCACCTCACATGCTACCATAGTAGCACCTCTATACTCAACCTCTATACTCAACCTCTATACTCGATAAAGAAACTGTAGGTTGCTTTTTGTTGCTCCATGTAATTGCCGCACTACCAAGGAAAAACATGAAGTCGCTAGTAGATCTTTTGTCTGACATGCTACTAATCCAATTTGCATCTATGTATCCAAACACATGTACATCCTTACCTGCCTCATAAAAAAGTCTGTAATGTAAACACTCTGCAAGCTTTCACAACAAGTGCACAACAATACACCAAGCAATCTTTTTCACTGATTGCTCAATAATACATGTAATTTGTAACATGTTTGCAAATAATACCTCAAAAATTACAAATTTGAAATCTGCAACCTATGCATCTACTTTCGGTCGATATAACCAAAATCACAGTATACCCTGAAACTGCTCCCCGCAACCTTGTGACTCTAAAAGAGGGACCTGAAATGGCCTCAGATGCCCAAAAAAGCAGTCAACAAAGCCCTTCAAGACACATTTGCATAATATACAATGCTCTCCTTGCACACCAAATCTCATAGTAATATGAGATTTTCACTCTGCCCTGGTTCCAATGCCTCCACATGCACTATCCAAGAGAGAGAGAGTGGAAGAATGGGAGAGCTTCTTACCCATTGCGCCCCTTAAAATGCCAGTTCTAAGTAAAGCACATATGTATCCTAGGGCATGTGGTCTCAAAATGGCATTGTTACCAACTTTTCCAAAGTTAGAGTGATTGTCGATTTACCACCACCGACCAACTACAAGGGACTTTAGTGCTTCCTCAGTCACACGGGGTACCATTGACGGTTTGTATTGAATTATGCACTCATTCACAACCATTTTACAAGCTGTTGATTGTGTTTGAGTGGAGTGAGGAGTTCAATGCACTTATGAAGAATTGAAAAAGGCTCTGATGACCATACCTATTCTACGAGCCCTAGATTGGTCCATTACCTTCCATGTGCACATTGATGTATCAAAGTTTGTTGTGGGAGCAAAATTGTGCCAACCTGGAGAGTATAACTTGGATTACCTAGAGAGCTTTGCAAGTAGACAACATACTGACATGGATAGAAACTACCCCACAACTAAAAAAGAAGGGCTATCCATGATGTTTGATGTTAAGAAACTTTGGCATTTCCTTCTAGCTATACCCTTTACTTTCTTTGTTGATCATCAAGCATTGCTTTATCTGGTGAACAAGCCGTGCGCAATAGGATGCGTTGCTCGATGGCTACTTCTACTATTAGAACTTGACTTATCTGTGGTAGTTCCCGAGGGCAAACAACAGTACATGGCAAACCATATGTCTCACATAACTATAGGAGAAGCAGTTGAATAAGGAATTATAGATGATCTACTCGATGCACATCTATTTAGAATGTCTAGTGAAAGAGTTTTTTTAAGGGCAGATCTTCCACGTTATTGGATAGACGAAATAGTCCACATCCTTGAACATGTATTGCCTGAACGTCCAATTGAGAAGGCTAGGCTAAAGTGTCTAATTATGAGGATTCAACTCTATCAATTGATTGCCAGCCAACTCTACCGATCAGGATAGGATGGACTATTGAGAAGATGTGTCTATGAGCATGAGATGCATAATGTGCTTGTGGAAGCTCATGACAAAATTGATGGAGGACATTTCAATGGGGACACTATAGCTCATAAGGTGCTCCAGTCCCAATTGTGGTGGCCTATACTATTCCGCAATGTAGCTAAGTTTGTGAAGCAGTGTGATGAGTGCCAACAAACCAAAGTTCCTATTCATAGGGATAAGATGGAGTTGACCCTAGTAATAGCACACCAACCATTTGAAAAATGGGGGATTGATTTCATCGGCCCAATTGGCCCTGTAGCACAATACTACTCACAAGCAAGGTACATAATTGTAGTAGCCACAAACTATCTCACCAAGTGGGTTGAAGCCCATGCAACTCGAAAAAATGACACTAGGACCACTGCCAAATTTCTTTTGGAGAAAATGATTTCACAATGAGGATGTCCCATAGAATTAGTCATGATCAAGGCATGCACTTCATTAATGAAGTGATTGCTCACGTATTATCCACTTTCTTGATAATCCATAAAAAATCCTCACCGTATTACCCTCAAGCCAATGGTCAAGTTGAAGCCACAAACAAAATCCTAGTGACTATCCTAACCAAGGTAGTCTTTCTTTGCATCATGCAGTGACTTGGACAACAAGCTAATGGTAGTGTTATGGGCTTACACGACAACCTATAAATGTCTGTAGAACAGACATCATTCAAGCTTACATATGAAATTAAAGCAATCTTACCAATAGAGTTTTTCGTTCTAATCTTGAGAATAGCAATCCAAGAGAGATGGGATGCCGAATCATTTGATAGAACTAGAACATCTATTTGAAACTCAGCTCATTGCAACCCATGCACTAATCTATGAGAAAACACAATGCAAGAGTCAGTTTGAAAAGAATGTCAAACAATGTGACTTTGAACAAAGATACTTAGTGTTGTTGTTCTCTTTACAGGGTCATAAAAAAAAGATGAAGTTTTAGGGGTTGAGACCTTTCAAAGTCCACAACATTAGTAGAACATGTAACATGGAGCTTGAAACCTTAGAAGTAGAGGATATAGGCTTTTTCAATGGCAGTTGCATCAAGAAGCACTACCCTCCATCACACCCACTACATGAACCTCCAATGATAACACCACCCATGAATGTTAGAGTGGAAACAATAATTACAAGCATGAGGATGAGGAAAAAGAAACAATAGCATCAGCCTACTTATACAATAACAGTAAATGCCCAAAAGGTACATACCTTTGATGCGTTAATTGATGAGGAAGCTGACAACAACATCCTCACATATGATGATTGGACCCTCATTGGTCAGTCCCAAGTGCAATCGACTAATGCCAAACTCAAACCATTTGGGGGGCAGTCCTATCTGCTATTAGGAAAGTGCAAAGTAATGGTTTCTATTGAGATTGAGAGCCTCTCGACCATCTTTTTGTATTGCCTAACACAAAAGGTATTGGCAAGGAATCACTTTTGGGTGGTGCTTTCAAGAAAAAGACTCATTGCAATGTGGACTATGACTCTCAATGCATCCACCTTGCCATAGGCAATGTTAGGATAGTCATGACTTTCAACAAGGGCATCATGGCTTCGCCAAAGCCCATAGTGCCACCAGTAGTTAAACCTAGTGTCATCCCTAAGGAGGGGGTAGTGAGCCTGCATAGACATCTAGTGGGAAATACTTGCAACACTTGGAAGCCCCAACCGAAGCTATAATTCAGATAACCAACTGGGTTCCCAAGTGAAAATCGCAACCTACCAAGGGCACATTTGCAAGATTTCATGGCTCTCATGTCCCATACATTATACTCAAGAGAAAAAGCTAGCATTACACGAATAGACACAAGATCAAACCATGATGGGTACCAAAAAGACATGATTGCATGCCCAAGGCTTCTATAACAACAACACCTAAGTGTGGTTGCCTAAATCCATGAATAGCACACTTGCCCATCTATCACAACCTTCCAACCAACGTTCATGTACACATGAGCCCGCAAGAGGTAAAACTAGTTTGAGCAAGAAGATGCACAATCCATGAACATTCAATGGGTCTATTGCCCAAAAATCAAACCCACTACATACCGATAGGCCTTGCCCTAATACCTCCAATGCACCATCCACTACACAAATAGAAATCCACACGGTCCCTGAACTACAAGCTCCATCACAAGTAACAAATAACAAACACTCCAATGACCAAATCATAGCAAAGGCCACCACAGCTCAACAGTCCAATCGAGTCAACAAACCCTAGCCATCCATAGGCCTCAAACCATCTTATCTCAACGCTAATCAATTCTCGAATCGGCATCCGATATGGCCATGCACACAAGAGAGGACTTAGTGAATTGTCTTAGACAATTGGACTTGACTTTCACACTATTTGTTGCTACAAGCAATGAACGTTTGGACCTAGGCCTACTTGAAGAACACATAGCAAATGATGTACGCTCTTTGCCTTATCGTTGGGAGGAATTTGAATTGACAGTCACAAAAACTTCCATAAACCTTTAAGAAAAGCAAAGTTTCAATGTTACTCGATGAATTGAATGAGCTGAAAAAGCTAGCTGAATCCGAGTCCAATTTCCTATGAAAATGGTACTATCTTCATATCCAATGGGGACACGTGGGTTGCCAAATTATGACCAATGCAGAGCAAAAACATGCCATCAAAACTTTTGAATCAACTGTGGTGGCCATCCTATTCCACAATGCTGCTAATTTCGTAATGCATTGTGATGAGTATCAAAGGATTAAGGTTCCTATTTGTAAGGATAGGATGGAGTTAACCCCAGTCATAGCATGCCAACCATTTGAAAAATGGGGCATTGACTTCATTGGGCCAATCAATCGCACAACATAGTACTCCCAAGCCAAATATATCATTGTGGCAATGGACTACCTTACAAAATGGGTCGAAGCTCGAGCCACAAGAAAGAATGATGCTAGAACCACGACTAAGTTCCTTTGGGACCAAGTGATCTTACGAATTTGCTATCCCCATCAAACTAGTTAGTAACCAAGGCACTCATTTCATCAATGAAGTGATTTCCCACTTACTGTCCATCTTCCTGATCATCCATAGGAAATCGTCACCTTACTACCCTCAAGATAATGGTCAAGTGGAGTCCACGAACAAGATCTTAGTGAATGTCCTCACTAAGGTAGTCTTTGCCTCACACAACAATTGGGATAACAAACTCATGTGGCAACATTATGGGCCTATAGGACATCCTATAAGACTGTAGTTGGGCAAACACCCTTCAAGTTGACCTATGGAAACAAAGAGATTCTACTAAAAGAGTTTTTTGTCTCTAGCTTGAGAGAAGCACTGCAAGAGCAATGGGATGGGAAAGAATCATGGACCGAATGATTAGTAGAGCTAGAATGCCTCTCTGAGACCTTACTCCTTGCTACTCATGCGCTAATTTGTGAGAAGGCAAGACGCAAGGTTTGGTTTGACAAGCATGTCAAATAGCGTGACTTTGAGAAAGGCGACCCAATGTTGCTATACTCAGTAAAGGGCCATAAGCAAAAGATGAAATTCAAAGGATTAGGGCCTTTCAAAGTCCACAGTATTAGTCAAATAGGCAATGTGGAGCTCAAAATCTTAGAGGGAGAGGGCATAGGCTTCTTTAATGGCAGTTGCCTCAAGAAGTACTACCCCCCAACCCATCCATTGTATAAGCCACTAATGTTGCAGCCACCTGTCAACATGAGAGTAGCCACTATCATAGAAATCGAGGATATGGACGAGGAGGCAGTTAACCTGCTTATCTATGAATCAATGTCGTTGCTCAAAAGACATGCACTTTTGATATGCTCATTGATGAGAGAGTTAACTTCAATATCCTTACTCACGAGCATTGGACTCTCATTGGTCAACCCCAACTGCAATCCACAAATGCTAAGCTCAACTCGTTTGGGAGACAGTCCTACCCTCTGCTGGGAAAATGCAAAATAGTGGTCTCTATCGATGACTAAAAGTCTATCCATTATTTTCTATGTGTTACCTCAACAAGTCTACCGACCAAAACTACAACCGGTTTCCCCTAAAACCAATGCAACCTCACACTGCTTGCGCCCCAATAGATTCATGACCCACAAGCACCACAACATTTGAGCCCCAAACCATTCCCCTCACACAAGTGGCTAGCCCACATCCTAAGGATCAGCCGAACTGGTAGACAACACATGCTGACCTCACCAACCCCAATCAAACCCTAAACTCCTACATGCCTTAAACCCTCTTATGATTAGAGATCTATTCTTATGTTGACCTTTAAACTAGCTAAGAACACGAGGGATGACTGGTTCACATGCATTAGACACTTGGATGCTACCTTCACAATGCTTGCTAAAAGCTACGAATGATTGGACCTAGGCCTCCTAGACGAGCCTTTAGCAACTAATCTAGCCCATGTTGAAGGCAACATAGTGTTAGCAGAGAGCAGGGTAGAGGCCGTAAAGACCAGCATGGAAGCCCAGCAAACATGCCTTCCTTAGCACCATTTTAGATGTCACACAGTTAGAAGAGGAGGAGGTTGTTGAACCCTTCAATAAGAAAATAGAGATTACCCACAGAGCCATAAGGCATGGCCTCTATGCATCTAGGTGCATGAAGCAAAAACTAGCCTAAGCCAACGCGAACAAAGGGAGTACCTGCTAAGGGCAGGAATAATAGTTCTAGAGATGCAATTGCTAGGGCATACGGAGGAACAGGGACCACAAGAGTCAATAAGAGAAAAAGAACACTAGATACCACTTTTGGAAGTAGAGCAGGACTTTGAAGTGGGGCAACAAGACAAAGAACAAGTCCCCCAACCACCCTCTCCAATATTAGAATCTTAGTAGAAAGTGCCGCCAGAGGATGCAACTATGGAAAGAAAAGAAAAAGTCAGGAAAAAAGAGGAAGAAGATGTTGGAATAAGCACAAAGAAGACTAAGGGCGCAACCCCTAGCAATCTCAAAAGCTCCCATTCCATAAAAAGAAGAATGCTTTTCTATCAATTGGAACATAGAACTTGCAATGTGGGAATAGTGGGAAAACAAGTGTAGGCCCTTCGAATTTACTTTTGGATACCCACCCACACTGAGCCAAGTAGTAATATCCCCTAAAGTGGTGGAGGAGGTGATAAGCATGGGCAGAAATCTTGGAGATCAGTGGAATGCAGAGAGAGAGAGAAGAATCCAACATTGTGGGGGATGAAGGCATAGGACTACTGGGAAGATAAAGTTATGGAGATGCCCAAGATCGTGAAGGGGTACAAGTCACAGCCAAAGTGGAGGCAGAGAATCGGGGATGGGAACATGGATGCATGGATGCCATTTTGTAGAACCCTACCGTATGAGAGAAATGACCAAGCATACATGTTGTATCCAAGAAGGATAGGAGTGGAATTTAACTCTAACATCTATGGTCGTTATAATTTTTCTAAAATCTATCATGTAAGCTAGAGGAAGCCCTTACATTCTCCAAAAATGACCTAGGGCCCTCCATCTCCCATTTCCTTAGTGAATTCTTTTCTTGCCCCGATCCTACTTTGATTACAACCTGTAACTACCTTAGGCTACTTAGAGTTTTACTTAAGCAAGAGCCTACCTCTCATGAATACCGACTGTTGCCCTTGTTTTTTGATTTGAATGCCAGCATAGATAGAGAAACCGGGACACAATGCACTACATGGTGAGGTAGGCACACCCCCCATGTAGTGCACCCTCTTTTCTTTCTCAGGTGAACCTGACAACCCGCACCTAACCACCAACATTGGAGGGCCCCATCACCCACACAATATACCCTCTGTCTCCACAACCCCAACCATTTTGACATGCTTCTCTCCCATGTCCAATCCCCACAAAAATCCCATCATCGACTCACATGACCACCCTTCAATCACCTGAGCTTGAATCATCCTATTTATGTGCTCAGCTGCCATACCATTCTGGGGTGGGGTGTATAGGGTAGTCAACTGACACTTAATACCGCTCTCATCACAAAAATTCTCAAAGGCTTTATATACATACTTGCCCCCATTATCAGAACATAGGCATTTCATCCTATATCTAGATTGATCCTTAGCAAGAGAAAACCAATGCTAAAAGGTGGAGAATACATCTAATTTCTACTTTATGGGATATTCCCAGACCTTATGCAAATAATCATCAATGAAAGTAATGAAATAATTCACACCACCTAAAGATTTACAGGGTGGCATAGGTCTGCAAATATTAGAATGAACAAGACCTAGAGACTCACCCATGCATGTAAGGCCAAACTTCTTATACAAATTACAAGTTTGTCTGCCATAAAGACAATGATCACAGGAATCAAAACACTTCTAGTCAAGGGGACGGAAGATACTGTAAATGAGTAAGAATTTTCATTCCCTTTAATAATATGTGTCCAAGGCAATGATGCTATAATGATACATGTGTTACTATAGCCATTGCCAAAACATGGTTGATAGATCCATATACAAGTAAAGGATAAAGAGTGCTAAGAATTGGTACCTCATGCTAGGACAAGATTCCCACATGTAATATTCCATAAGGAATCACTAAGAGATACAACTTAACCTGTATTATCCAATTGTCTAGACAAAAGTAATCTTTTGATCAAAGTCAAAACATAACGTACATCATGTAGAGTAAACATACTACTTAAAGGAAACTACAGCTCGATATCTCCAATACCAATAATATCCAATGCTAGGTCATTACCTAATTTGACAAATCATATCATGTTGCGATAGGAGCAAAACCACTCTCCATGAGGAGAGTGACATGATATGAAGCTTCTAAATCAAGAAGCCAACACTAAGCATAGGTAGATGAGGTACCATTCAATTGTAAAACATCAAGATAAGAAGCTATAAGTGTGTAATCATAATTGGAATCAATCTACATGACTTTAATCTCCTCGATCTTGACATTGGACTTGCTAGGGACAATGCTACAATCATCATTATTTTCCTACACTTTATCCTTTCCCTTTTCTTGTGCCTATCATCACACATTTTATGGCATTGTGGTTGAATAAGACCCTTCTTCCCACAATAGTGATAAGTCAATGTGGATTCACGGCCATGTGACTTATTATGAGACTATCCACGTGACTGAGAATGAGACTTCTAAGAGTCTCTCCCATGGTGGTCATTACAACTCCTACTATTATTAATTTTGTGACTGTCAAATCATGAGAATTGCCAGAGGCATCAATATTTTTTAAATTAACCTCCTCATTTAGGAGAGCATCCTCTACATCCTACAATTTTAGCACATCACAAGGCATATTTGCACACATAGTAGTATAGAAGGTGCCCCATGACTCAAATAATGTAACCAATAAAAACAAGGGAGAAAGATTGTCCTTAAATTCAATTCCTTACAAAGATAGGTGGCTGAAAATAGAATGCAACTTATTCAAGTGGGTGGACATGAAAGTCTCGTCCTTCATACAAAGGTCCATGACTTGCTTCAGCCCAATACATGTGAGAGACATGGCTCTCCTTATCATAACCATTGCATATCTTATCCCATAACTACCACATGGTCTACCAGTTAGAGACAACATTATAGAAAAACTACATAAAGAGTGACATAATGATTGTGGATTTACATAACTTATTCAATTCAGCCCAGCCCTCTGCTTCAATGTGTTTGGGCTTCCAATGTGTTTTTACACTAGAACCTACCAGATTTGTGCCTTCCAATAGCTGTAATTTATGCTATTCAACTTCTTAATGTTAAAGATAGCACTGTCATTGAATCGACTAACTATAATGCAAGAAATAAAAGCACAATCCAAGACAAACACATTGCTATAAATGATAGCAAAACATTCCAAAAGCAAAGCCATTACAATGTCAAATAGAGGAGAAATAGCAAAGGGTAGGGCTGTCCACTATAACTGCCAAAGAATGATAGTCAAGTCAAGGCATTTGCCCTCAGAAATGATGCATAAACTTGCGATTATAGCAAGTTGAAAATAATGATAGGAGTAAAGCCAAAAGCTAGGTCTGAGCAATCAACCTGATGAATCCCAAATTGCAATAGCTAGATATATCTTGCAACAAGAACTGGGATATGTACAAATGACTAGCAGTCACTCAGCATGCAACCGGTACCGAGAACTATTAAATTCAATGTGTCAAAGAGAGATACATCCAATATGTATGAATTTCATGTATATAGTAGGTATTAGAGATAGCGGAAGAGAACTACCAGATACACAACTGACCGAACAAGTGTAGATAAGCTCAATACAAAGCCAAGTGGGATGAATACATCACTGACAACAACCAAAGAGAGATAGGTGTTCGCTTAAAGAATGAATCAAATTAGCTTACTAGGAACTAAATGCCTCCAAATAGCATTCGCAAACCATGACCATAACTCGACCAAGTCCCACAATCTCAATGAAGTAAGCTCAATTGTACAAACCCAAACCTTTGCTCAAATGTAAAATTTCCAAGTAGCACAAGTAGCTCCTAGTGGAACAAAAGTGAATGGCAAATGAGAAATGCTAGCTAAATACATCAAGGACATGGCATCCAAGCATCCAAGATACATGAGGCATAAGTTAGAAGCATAAAACCGAATAGATTCTTCAAGCCTATAATAACTACATAAATCACAAAAGTAGCAAAGGCATGGAGCTATAGCCAATAGGACAAATGTCACCAATCTCAAAGTTGAAGCTCAAAAGGTTTCAATAGCATATTTAAGTGTGTAGACCAATGTTATGTTAGAATATTAGTAGCTGGATATAGCTGTACACGTGTGTGACATTCAATAAGTCAGAGTAGTCAGTGACCTAACCACAATTAGACTTGGTTAGTCATACCTATGTGTGTAAGTCTCTTTTAGTTAGTATGATGGAAGAATAATGGAAGAAGAGAAACAATGAGCTGAGACTCATCTTCCTCTCCACTCTGTCTCTCCCCCTCTCTTCCAACATGGTATCAAAGCTTGAACGCCTGAAGCCTAAATGCTTGGCAGTGGCCATTTGACATCAAGACATCAGATTTGAAAAAAACATCATCAAAGGAGACTGTGCATGTAGCCCGTTTTTTGCAAAAGTTATATCTTGGTACAGAAATGGTTTTGGGAGAAACATCCCGCAATTCTTGATTTTTTCGACGTGGTCTACAACTTTGCAGAAGAAATTGTCTGCAGGAAGGATACCTATCATCTTTACTTGACATACATGCAATATATTCTGACCGGTTGGACATGTATCAACTCCTACATAGAGTGGCAACTGAATGAGATGTTTTGGGGCTGTTTTGAGGTCTGAATAGTCTTGTTTTAACAAAGAAAATACTATTGGTTATAGCACTAGGCTAGTTGTATTTGGTACTGCTACTTGCATACAGTACAAGCATTGATACTTGTATGGACATAGTTTGTTGCTGGGATGTTTTGCCACTACCATAGAATGTTTTAAACTGATTTGAGCTTGATTTATGCTCAATTGATTGTGTTTTTTCATTGTTGGAATACAATTTACATCAAGTAGGTTGTCATGAAAACTATCATGAATTACAAGAAACTGTCCTGAATACTAGGAAACTGGTCCTGAACTGTAGGAAAAGGAGTTAGATACTTACAGGTTGTATACATAACTGAATACCTAAGCTACAACTACGACAAATGCTCAAGGCACTGACAATATTACTCAAATTGTGGAAGAAAAGATGGACAACAAAAATTGTTCTTTATGGAAGTTTCGTATGAAGAATTTTTTGGTTGGTAGAGGTTTTTGGGACTTATGTACAGGTGATGAGGCTGAACCTGAAATGCATGAAAGGAATCCAACAAATGATCAGAAAAGGGCTCATAAGCTATGGACTGAGAGAGCATGTAAGGTGTCACATTGGTTTTCCTTGTGTATAAGATGCTATGGTTTTACAAATTACTAGATGCAGTTCCCCAAAGGATGCATGGGACATACTCATGAAGAATTATAGAAATGTAACACATGCAAGAAAGATTCAGCTAAAGCAACAATTCAATAACATGTCTAGGAATGGCAGAAGCATTCAAGCCTACACTAGAGAGATCAAGAACATAGTGGATCAACTTGCCACCATTGGATCTTCAGTGTCTGAGGATGATATGATTGCAGTGACATTGAATGGACTTGGCAAAGAGTATAAAGCATTTGATACGTCTATTTCTGTGAGAGATGAATCCCCTAATTGGGATGAGTTGATTGCTTTGTTGTTGCATGAGGAAGTTAAGCTTGGGCTGAATACAAGTTCTAGTATGTCTCAAAGCAGAGACATTGTTCTTTACTCAAGCCAGCGTGGTAGAGGCAGCAGAGGATGTGGCTCTTTTCAAGGTCGAGGAGACACTTGAAATGCTTATGGTGGACAGCATCAACAGAATGCCTGGCATGGCACAAATACACAGGGCCAACGTGAATTTGTGATGACTTTAGAGGTAGGGGGAGATCACCCATGGTAGAGGTGGTGGATCTGGTTCATGGTAGTCAAATGATCAGTCAAACAGAGATAAGGATTGCCATTATTGCAGCAGAAATGGACACATTGCAAAGGATTGTTACAAGAAGCAGGGAGATATGAAGGCAAATGGCAAACAGCATGGGCACTATGCATCTTCTAGTGGTGCTCATGATGAGCAGGTTGACAAATTATTTGCCATGCAGCATGTGTCTAAGAATGCATCTAGGCAAAACAAAGATGAGAGATGGTACATTTATTCAGGGGCTTCAAATCATATGACACCCCATGGAGAATGGTTTAATGAGATGGTTGCAGGTTCACATGGTTATATGTGTACTGGGGATGACACCCAACATGACATTCAGCACACAGAAATTATTCTGTTGTTGATGCCTGATGGCATGAAAAAGAGCCTACATGATGTACTGCATGTATCTACAATAACCAAGAATCTTTTGTTAGTTGGACGGATGGAAAAACAGAATCTGATAGAGATGGATATTTTGTTGAAGAATATGGTAATGGCTGTAAATTGATTGCTAGAGGCTGAAGAGATGGCAGAATGTTTACTCTTGATGCGTCAATTCCGGAATTGAAAGCAGCCATGTTTGCACATGATGATGGTGCTATAAGGAATGTAGAGATATGGCATAAGCGGATTGGCCATGTGAATGTACAAAAGCTGAAATCTATGCGACAAAAGGAGATTGTTCTTGGACTGCTTAGGTTCAAGTATCATGAATTTGGACATTTATGTGATGCATGTCAGTTTGAAAAGCAGACACGGTTTTCATTTATGAGACATGTACAGATAGCTCACGGCCCTTGCAGTTGGTACATTCAGATGTATGGGGTCCATCTCATAATGCTTCGTTTGGTGGTGCTTGTTACTATGTATCCTTCATTGATGATTTCAACAGGTATACTTGGCTTTACATACTGAAACATAAGGATGATGTGTTTGATGCATTCAAAGACTTCAAGAAGCATGTTGAAAATGTGTTGAGCTATAAAATTTCATGTCTTAGATTAGATGGAGGTGAAGAATATATCTCTAATTACTTTGACATGTACCTTGCTAAACATGGGATCAGAAGACAATTAACTTGTAGCTATACACCGCAGCAAAATGGTGTAGCAGAAAGGAAAAATAGGATACTAATGGAATCAGCAAGAGCTATGCTGAATGAGAAGAGTTTTTCAAATGGTTATTGGGCTGAACCAGTAGTGACTGATGTCTATGTGTTGAATAGAATCCCTACAGCAAGGATTCATGATGTAACTCCATATGAGAGGTTGTATGGTCATAAGGCTGATATTTCATACTTGCAGGTATTTGGCAGCATTGGATATGTGCATGTTCCTAATGAAAAGAGGAAGAAATTGTATCCTAAAGATGTCAAGAGTGTGTTCCTTGGTTATGCATAAGACCGGAAATCTTACAAGTGTTATGTACCGTCTACATATGAGACATTGATTAGCAAAGATGTTTTTTATGAGCTGGCATCGTGTTATGGCAATCATGTTGCAGTGGCTATTGATGGATCAGCTAGCACTAGTAATGCTAAAAATACACCTACAGTGAATACATCTATGAGTGGTCCTATTTAGGTGATGGGTCACCTACAATAAGTCCTTGGTTAGGAGGCTTGCGGAGTCGTACTTCTATATCCACTGATATGGATATGTCTGTGAGGAGGACATTGGATATGGGAAAAGTAAAGATGCTTGAGGATATGACAAGTCCACTTACAATAGTTTATGACTCATCTAATAGCGATAGTTTGGATAGTGAGTTGGGCATTGCGTCTACTATGACACCTAGAGCAAGGCAGAGTCGTTATGTACCGCCTCATGAGAGGCAAGCTCAAAGTGAGCCACAGCTACGGAGATCTGAGAGAGTCAAAAAATGAGTTGACAGGTTTACATATAGTGGTTATTCAGCCCGCCATTATGCATATATAGCTAGTGTGACATGTTACAAAGAACCTAAAAAGTTTGATGATGCAGTTATAGATGATAACTGGTGTGTTGCCATGGATGAGGAGTATGTAGTCCTGGCTGAAAATGAGACATGGGAATTGGTTGAGTTTCCTGAAGGGAAAGTCCCCATTGGCTGCAAATGGGTATATAAGGTTAAGTGCAAGTCAGATGGTTCGTTAGAATGGTATAAGGCCAGGATGGTTGCAAAAGGGTATGCATAGCAATATGGCCTTGACTATGAGGAGACTTTCAGTCCGGTGGCTAAAATGACAACAGTCAGAACTGTCATTGCTTTGGCAACATGCAAAGGCTGGAAATTATGGCAAATGGACGTCAAGAATGCTTTCTTGAACGTTGATTTGGTTGAGGAAATATATGGAGCAGCTTGAAGGCTATGTTCACCCAAATTTTCCTACACATGTATGTAAGCTCAAAAAGTCTTTATATGGATTGAAACAGGCACCTAGAGCATGGAATGATCAGATCAACGGTTATTTACAATAACATGGATTTAGATTGGGTGATGTAGATCGCAGTCTTTTCACGAAGAAGACAAATCATGGATATGTGTTTCTAGTGGTTTATGTAGATGATCTTATCATCACTGGAGATGATGAAGAGGGCATTACTGAAATTAAATCATGTTTATAGGCTGAATTAAGAGTCAAAGACCTTGGTGAACTAAAGTATTTTCCTGGGATTAAGGTAGTCTCTACGCCTCAAGGTATATATGGCTGCTATAGAAGCAGTATGCTCGTGGCATGTTACAGAAGTATGGTATGGTTGAATGCAAGCCTATGGAGACACCTCTTGATAAGAATGTCAAGCTACAGATTGATGTTGGGAATGACATAGAGAATGTGACAATGTATCAACAAATGGTGGGCAGCTTGATATACTTGACTATTAAAACCGTCCTGACTTATGTTATGCAGTGGGGTTGATTAGTCAGTTCATGTAGAAGCCTCACAAACCACATTTAGATACAGTCAGGAGGATCATGAGATATGTAAATGGTACTACAAATTATGGGCTATTTTATGCATATGGAAAATCCCTTGACTTGATAGGGTTTACTGATGCTGATTGGGCTAGTTGTGCTTATGACAGGGGGTCAACCAGTGGTTGTGCATTTGGATTGGGCAACAATATGATTAGTTGGCAGAGTAAGAAATAACCTATTGTTGCATTGTCTAGTACAGAAGCTGAGTACAGAGGAGCTACCTTAGCAGCTTGGGAAGCAGTTTGGTTGATGAAACTACTAAAAGACTTGGGAATATAGCTGGAAAGCAGAGTGAGATTGCATTGTGATAACCTCAGTAGTGTTATGTTGGCTAGTAATCTTGTCTACCATGCTAGGTCCAAACATATTGAGGCTCACTACCATTTCATTATAAGGCAGATTGACTTGATTCGTGTGAAGACTGAAGACCAGGTAGCAAACATATTTACGAAGTCTCTTGGTAAAGAAAAGTTCATATACTTCAGATAGCTACTTGGAGTTTATCAGATGGTTTGAGCTTGACAGGGAGTGTTAGCATATCAAGCTTCCATTACTCTTCAGACAGTCTATCTTTATGTGTGTGAATGACATTAGCTGGATACATTTGTATACGTGTGTGACATTCAATAAGTCGGTGTAGTCAGTGACTTAACCACAGTTAGTCTTGGTTAGTCATATCTATGTGTGTAAGTCTATTTCAGTTAGTATGATGGAAGAATAATGGAAGAACAACAACAATGAGCCGAGGATCATCTTCTGCTCCACTCTATCTATCTCCCTCTCTTCCAACAAGATCTACTAGCAAATTCATGTTTCCCCCCCCGATATTAACACATCGCTTTATCAAGTATAGACGATAAGTATAGAGATGCTGCTATGGCAACATCTGAGGTGGTATGGTTGCAAAAAGTATTGGGTGATTTGGATGTGCAATGAGATTTTCATGTTGTCATTCAATGTAACAACATGAGCAGTATACATTTGGCTAGGAAGCCAGTGTTCCATGCTAGGAACAAAACACATTGAGGTGCATTACCATTTTGTGACAAAGAAGATACTTGTAAGAGAGGTCAACTTGATATATGTGAATAAACAAAATCAGATAGGTGACATCTTTACAAATGCATTGGCTTTAGAAAGGCTTTGAGGACTTTGAAGCTTAGTTGGAGTTGCAGAGATAATTAAGCTTAAGAGGGAGTATTGAGATGGCAAGCTCAATATGTGCGGATATTGATGATGGACTACCTAGTTCGATGGATCTACACATCTACAATTATCACGTCACTTGTCATTACGATCCTCACATGGTCACTAATATTACTTATATTTGGTTTGTTACATCTACCTATAGTTTTCATAGTTATAGCACTAGTCGATTAGTTTAGTTAGTTATGCACAATTTGACTTAATAGGCCACTTTTCTTTATATTGCATCTTGTCTATACTTTGTCTACATTTCATTGTGAAAGAAAGAAGGAAGAAAACTAGCAAGAGAATTTTTTTGGCATCCATCTCTCTTCTTGTGTTCTTGAATGAGCCTCCTCTTGTGTGTATTGTGTATGTTTGGTATAGTAGCTCAAGAAAGTCCCCCCACCATACAATTTGTGACAAGAGAGAGGGAGGGAGGGAGGGAATTAGGGGGTTAGGGAGCTTAAACATATCTTAGACATAATTCTTTAGAGAGAGGATAAGAACATTTTGATTTCTACATGAGCTTGTGAACACAAAGATAGAGAGAAAAAATGAATAAATCAATGAATCACAGAGAGAGAGAGAGAGAGAGAGAGAGAGTGTGTGTGTGTGTGTGTGTGTGAAAGGGTTCAAGCTTTCAAATTGTAGAGCTATGAGCTTTAATTGACAACCTCTTTCTCAATTTCATTATAGAGAAACAACTATTTTGGCATGTCTAAATTACTAGATTTTTTAAAAATTTGATTTAACTGTTGAGGTTATCTTTTAGATTATAAGTACTTTCAAATGCCTAATTTTAAGTGCCAAAAAGCAATGTCCTAGATATTACTTTCTAGGCCACCTATACATGTTTTTTCCCATAAAGGATTAGGGGCATTCTATGCCAAGCTACAACTATATAATTCTACTATGTATAGTTTACTAGATGCATTTTTATATTTCGCAATACAAAGAATATTGCCAAATATGCTCAATGCCCTACCCTCATAAGATGCAGTAAGGCGTTCCCCCCCTCCTCGAGCCTAACGGTAAAGGTAATATTCCCCGGAATATTTATTGGCCAACTAGGAAAGGTTTACAATATGGTCGGACATGCCAACTAGACTACCTTCCCATGCTATAAAAGGAAGACCCCTTCAAATCCATCGTCAATCTATCTTTCACCCAGTTAGAGATCTTCTAGCTAGCCTTAAGATCTTTGCCTATCATCTATCTGGATCGCCATCTAAGCTTCACAGTGGAAGTGCATAGGTGGATACAAACATCTTTGTATTAGTTCATTTGAAATCAAAGCAATTTCTATTCTTCTCATATTTAATGTGCATTCTCTACTCCTTGCTCAGATTCTATATCCTGTACCGTCTAATTTCTACATGGTATCAAAGCCTAAGGGGCTCTGAGAATTGAAGAGTACGTGGGAGGCAAGGGCTTCAACAACGAAGAGGAGTAATGTTGCCTGCTACATCAAGTAGCGATGTTGGAGTATCAAGTGGTAGTGCAAATGTACCGACAATTAAAATGTTGAGGATTTGTCTGGATTTGTCCACCAACCTTCAGTAAAGGCAAGTTAGATGGTACAAACTATACTTTGTGAAAGTTAAAAATTACAAATAACCTTGATTCTTATAAGCTTCTAGAGATAGTGCTAGGGACTAGCCTAGAACCACAATCCGCCCTCAATCCATCAAATTCAAGTATTATGATTCCTACAAATGCAAATCTTCTACGAGCTTGGAAATGAAGGAATGCATATGCATTGTGTGCCTTAGCTACAAGCTATTTTTATAGTGTTTTGACCTTAATTCATTATACAATCAAGGTATCAGAGGCTTGGAACGTACTGATGAGGAGTTAGTATGAAACACAAAATCAAACAAGGATTCAAAACTTGAAAAATCAACTGGTAGCAGCAAAGTTTGCTAAAGGAGAGATAGCTCAAGCATTCATCACTTGGATCAAGAATCTGCACAACCAGATGGCTGGCGCTAGGATATAAAAGACGAGTGATGAGCTAGCTCAGAGAGGTGGCTTCAGATTTGTCCACCAAAGTCTAATGGACTATTAACCGCCCTAAATACTCAGGTGAGATCCCAAGCTTTGACATTTGAGAAATTTTGTGTACTACTAATGGAGGAGGAGTTGCGGCTTAAAGCTCAAGAAGGTAGAAGCATTAGAGATGCCACATTCTTTGCCAATGTGAAAGGTAAATGTGTTCCTCTACTAATGATGACAAAAAGAAGAAGGGTGGTAAGAAAAAAATTTAAGAAGAGTGCTTCTATTGCAAGAAGAAAGAATATATAATTGCAGGTTGTTGTGTTAGAATGGTAGATGAAAAGAATGGCACTGTGATGGCTAAGGGAAGGAGACAACTAATATAGCTAAAGAAGAGTTGGAGTTATTCATAACAACCATGAAAGTATGTTCTTGGGTGTAAGAAATATCGACAACTGACACATGGGTATTAGATACTGGTGCCTTCCATCACATGACCAATAAGAAAGGTCTATATAGTTCTATGAAGCCTTTGTAAGAATCCATCATTGTGATGGTTGGAAATACTACAAAATCCCCTGCGGAGGGCACATGTACTATTTCCTTTGTTGTTGTATGGTGAACCAAAAAATCCTTCAAACGTGTTGTATGTTTCAAAGATTAAGAGAAATATGCTATCAGCTACTTCTATGACTGATCTTGGCCATGAGGTAATATTTACTAGGATAAGTGTGGAAATTAACAATAGTGCTTAAAAAATTGTCACCAAAGAAGAAAGAAAGAACAACCTATATGAGCTAAGTGCTCTTACATATATAGCTGGTATGGGCACATTGGCATGAAAAATTTGGTCACATTAGTTTTGCAATGTTAACACAGATGCATAAGCAAAATACAGTTACTCACATATTTGCAATAATTGAAATAAAGGAACCATGTAAAGCATATATAATGGGCAAGCAATAGAGAAAGGCATTTCCACAAGAAAGTAAGAATAGAGAAAAGGCTCCTCTAGAGTTGGTGCATGCTGACTTGTGTGATAATATGTCTATACAAACCTTGGGAGAATCTTCTTATTTTGTATTGATTCAATAACTATGGTAGAAAGATGTGGCTCTACTTCTCCTTCATGATAAGGCTCAAGCTTTTGGTAAGTTTAAAGAATAGCTAAAACTTGTTGAGAATGAAATAAGGCAAAGTGTGAAGAAGTTAAGAATAGATGGTGGTGGTACGTTCAACTCAAAGGAGTTTGAAGACTTTTGAAAGAGCAAAGGGATTAAGCATCAATTGATGACAACTCATACACATTAGCAAAATGGCATTGTTGAATACCAAAATAACACCATTGTGGAAATGGCAAGGTGCATGCTTAAGGGCAAGGGATTGCCTAACCAATTTTTGATAGAAGCTGTTAATACTATAGTCTACATTCTTAATCAGAGTTACACAATGACTCATAAGAGAAAAACTCCTCATGAGGCCTATTCTAGTAAGAAACCATTTGTCTCACACTTTAGAACTTTTGGATGTGAATGCTATGCACATGTTTCAAAGGATAAGAGAAACAGGTTAAACCCAAAAAGCACAAAATATATCTTCTTAGGTTATAGTGATGAGAAAAAAGGCTTACAAATCGTATGACCAAGAGGAAAATAAGAAAATAGCACCGTGATGTGGTGTTCAAGGAGCAACCACATACAACAGAGGAGGAGAATATAAGTTATTCCACTTTATCATCCAACGAAGAAGCAGTCCACTATGAAAGTATCCAAGAGTTATCCCTACCCTCAAAGAGAATGAAGCAAATCATCTTTGAATGACGAGAAAAAAGTTCATCAACATGCAATTATGGCATTGAAAAAGCCATTTCCATGATGAATGAAGAAACTCTATGATCCCAATAATCCTATACCTATCACTGTTGAGGAAAAGGTAGATGGACCAAGGAGGTCTCTGAGAATAGAGGAGCAAACAACGGCTTCTATTCACATAATCAATATAGCCTTGATGGGCCGAGATTATTAGAGAAGTAAAGGAGCTAGCAAACTTGGAAGAAGCACTTGCCAATCCAACATGGATAATAGCTATGCAAGCCATGCATGACAATATAATGAAGAGTGATCCTTGGAAGCTAGTGGATTAGCCAGAAAAGAGAAAGATTATTGGCACCAAGTGGGTCTCGAAGGTAAATTATAAGACTAATGATAGTTGAGAAAAGTAGAAAGCCACATTAGTTGCACAGGAATTTTCACAAGTTGAAGGATTTGATTTTCAAGAATCATTTGCTCCAACTGCTATAATGACCACTATTTGCATAGTACTTGTAGTGGCCGGTCATAAGAAGTGGCCAATTTACCAAATGGATGTTTAATCAACATTTTTGAATAGTGACTTCAAGGAGGAGGTGTACATGGCTCATCCATTAGGGTTTGAGACTCCTAATTCTGAGAACAAAGTTTGTAAGCTAAAGAAGGCATTGTATGGGCTAAAACAATCCCTTAGAGCATGATACTAGTATACATATAATTTTTTTAAAGGCATGAAATTCAAAAGATGTGCCTGAAATGCTAACTTGTATGTTTATAAGGGTGGTGAAAAGTTTGTAGTGATTATCTTATATGTGAATGATCTTCTTATTACATGTGATTATGAAGATATGATTCATCAAACTCGAAAGACTTTGAGCTCTGAGTTTGAAATGACAACTTGGGCTTGTTGCACTATTGTTTGGGGATTAAATATTCATCTCTCAAAAGAAGTATGCATAGGAGATATTAAAAGCTTTTGGCATAAGCGAGTGTAAGGAGATAGTCACATCTATGGATGCCAATGTGAAGTTATCCATTGAGGATACATCAACACTAGTAGACATTGGGAGGTACAAGAGATTGGTTGGCAACCTCATCTACTTATGCAACACCACGCCATATATTAGTTTTGTTGGTGTTTTAAGTAGGTTCTCAAACAAACCACAAGAAAGTCATTAGAAAGCTAGGATGCGAGTGCTTAGATACTTGAAAGGAACTATTGACTATGGTATTACATACACTTCTAGAAGTACTCTTATGGCGAACTCTGACTCAGATTGGGTAGGTGACACTTATTCAAAAAATTAGTTTTTGAATATTATTTCTCTTCAGGTTGAGGAATATTATCTTGGATTAGTAAGAAGCAACCAACTATGGCATCGTCTTCTATGAAAGCAAAGTACAAGACAACTTGTTTTGCTACATGTGAAGCAATATGGTTAAGGAGGATCCTATGGCATATGGGACTATAGGATGAAGATTCAATAGTCCTAAGATGTGACAATCAGAGTTGCATTGCCATGTTCAAAATTTCATTTTTTTACGCATTCACCAAACACATTAAGATCTAATACCACTATGTACGTGACTTGATCGAGAATGGGATAGTAGAGCTTTTCTACTCTCTAACGAAGAAGATTGGAGCAAATATTTTCACCAAAGCTCTTATGAAGGATCTACTATGATTTCATCTTCAGCGACTCATTGTTGGGCCAAGGATGTGGTTCACCTGCGACGACAAGTGGACATTAAGGGGGGGGGGGGGGGGGTACTACATATGCTCAATGGCCCACCCTTGTAAGGTGCCACCAATGATCCATGATGCTATGAGTTGTAAGGTCCCCATTATGAGGAGAAGCCATGTGTGAGCATGGACATTGGTTGAGTCCTAACTTGTATATCAAATGAGGTCTATGTGACTGCATGGCAAAAATGTGACCTTTGTGGATGAAGCCATTAGGTTAGATAAAGTAGTTATGTCAATAGCAACTCAAGGCACCATACATCGAGTTGCAGAGTATAGGAGTTATCAAGGACAAACCAACTAGACTACCTTCCAAAGCTATAAAAGGAAGACCCCTCCAAAGTCATCGTCAATCTATCTTTCACCTAGTCAAAGTTCTTCTAGCTAGCCTTAAGTTCTTCGCCTATCATCTGTTTGGATTGCCATCTAAGCTTCATAGCATAAGCGCATAGGTGGACACAACCATGTTTATATCAATTAATTTGAAATTAAAGTAGTTTCTCTTCTTTTCATATTTGAAGTGTATTCTCTACTCCTTGCTCGGATTCTATCTATTGTACCGTGTAATTTCTACAAGTATCACCACTCAACCATTGCAAAGACTAAGTACAACCATGTGCTTCTATTCTCAACTTAACTAGTTTTGAGTAGTAGAACAAAAGCTTTATCACCCATGCTAGCAATCTTATATAGTGGGTACCATGGGGTTGACTCTATACAGGAGGTGGTCCCATTTGGTTCCACCTCCCACTAATAGAGGTTGCATAAAAGATGGTACAAGATGTGTGGTGGATTTATTTGACCTTTCTGCTCACATCATTGGGGTATTGCTCAATTCTTGAGTATATTCTAACATCTCCATTCCTCGGTTTAACTTTTCAAAGTACCATATATTAACATGTACATCCTAATTCCCACACTACTCAACAAGACTATCACCATGCATAGATTATTTGCAAGGTGTATCCCCCAAAATCTTGGCACATCTTGCATATGCTTATGAACCATATTTTTTGAGTAAATTGTATATCTACCTTGGAATTGGTGGCCCTCTCTAAATAAGATTGTACATTATAGCCAATTACGTAAGGCTATCTATGCCTACAATTACCTTGTATGTTTTTGCTAAATATATTGCCACCTTAATTTCATTACTTGCAATCATGGATGTAATCTTTTTAGCTTTAAAATAGCATGTGTCCTATATTGAACAAAGAAGGCTCCTCTCTTCCTATTCGAGATAATACCACACAAAAGGCCCACTGCCACTATGTGGTGTTATCTTGAATAATAAGAGATGAAACCCTAAGTGCAAGCTATTAGACATACACTTTTCATGGCATGTGCTCTTATGGCCTATCCTCACTATGTATGGTCCTATGTTCTTTGTCTTCAATCCTCTACATTGAGTGAGGATTAATTTTTTGACTATAAGTAATTTGAATGTGAGCTCAATTAGTGCCTAGTAACGAGTAACACAACCATTTATTCTTATGTATTCCATGTCTAGATGCAAGCTATTACAAACCTCACAAATTATTGTATTATGGCCTTCAAGTTCTAGCCTTCAATACGGCTAATGCAATTAATTACCTCAATTTTCTAATTCTTACATGCTAATGTAATAAGCTAATATAAAATATTCTTGTTCACACTTCTAGGCTTCCTATTGGCCAAGTAGCACAATAGTTTCTTTTGGGAAAGAATAGGGTTGTTGCTGCTTGCTTCCTTCAAGGACATTTATACCATGGAAGACATGTCACACTTTATTCCTTTGAGTATGTACTCCAATCCACACATCTATCTAAGCTCTTGTCTATAAAGCACATTTAGGCAAAGTAATATTGCAAATGCATTGTTATTAGCAAGGCACTTTTCCAATTCTATAAAGTGTCTAAATAATATATGAGCCAATCCTACATGTGTAATCCATGCAAATTTGATGCATCTAACATTCTTTTAGCCCCAATAGCAAAGCCTACAAGTTATGAAAGAAGTTGGTAAAAGGTGGTTAAAGCCAAAGGTTACAAGATTTAATGCAAGCTACGTAGTGAAAGAGAAGCTAAGCTAAATATAAAAAAGACAAGAAGGGCCAATGGGGTACCACAAAATGAAAGATAATTGTTTTGAGATTTCTAGAATCAATTCCACACATTGGAATTTTTGAGATAGGACATCACAATCAGATGGCTATATCCTAATGATTGCCTTTATAAAAAAGTGACAGCCAAGCTCACTCCCATGCACATTGTATTATCTCTAGGAGTTACATTTTAACCCATGTATGTATAAAAGTCCCACAAATAATGTTGAACCATGAACAAGTTAGTTATTTTATGTAAAATTTTGTAACAAAGCATTCATCTATTGTGGGTAAACATGAGCAAGTTAGTTATTTTATGTAAAATTTTGTACCAAAGCATTTATCTATTGTGGATAACCATGAAGGTGGATGGGCATTGTAATACACTACATGACTGAACTTGAGAGAGGAAAAGGATTGAGACCACCCACCTATGAAAACATATGTATATAGTACATAATCTGAATAGAATGTCGTATTCTTGTATATTGAAACTAGAGATCTCCTACTTTCTTCTTTTATATTCATGTTTCCAACAAAGGCAAGGTTTGAGAGAGTAAGGGAGAATGTAAGGAGTGAGGGAGAGGGTGAAATAATATGGGGAAGCTCTCTGCCACTTCTTGATTATGCTTCTTCTCTTACCATCACCATATGCAAACACTTGACCACCATATCCTTATTGCTGAGAGAGAGAGGAAGGAATCCAAGGAGAAACTTCATGTTCACATTCTTCTACTCTTTTTATTCTCCACTTTCTACTCATCATGGCAACTACGAAGGTGATGTTGATTCAGATGAAAGAGGTAGCTTGAGGGCTCTAAGAAAGCATCATTGGATCTCATGAGACCAAGGTCTCTTGGGGAATCGAACTACATTTCATGATTCCACTATAGCTTTGTGCTTTCTATTATCCTTTCACAATCATGGGATTTAATGGAGAGCATAGTTGGTTGAAAGCTATAGTGCCAACTGGCTATGTGAGAGGTGGCTTGAGCTATAGAGAGAGTGGAGGCTCTTGGCCCAATAGAAAAGAGTTTGGCCAATGTCTTTCTATTGAGCTTGCACAATAACATTTTGGTTTCATTGTCAAGATTGAGGTAGATCCACTCCCTCTTGGTTGCTCTTATATTCTCCCTATTATAAACGAAGAGGAGATTCTAATTGCTTGAGAAGGATTGAGCTATAGATCTCCTCCACTTAAGAATGCATATTTAATCTAAAGCATATGTTAGACTTCTTTCTTTTCTTCTTAAAATGTCACAAAACTATAAAACAAACAACTACTTAATTGTGTGTAGAGCAAATAGAATCTATATTGCATCAATACAAATACATGGTTTGTATTATAAGGAAAATATGCAGAACTATTGTATGATGGCATGCAAATATGAGGTATAACACAAGGACACACTTGGATTATTGTACTGGATTAAGTAGAAGACTAATGCAAAATATTCTTTTATATGAGATAATTCTTTCGTATAGCACAAAAAATTGTTTGGTACAAAAGTTGATTTTCTTGTAAATACTAAGAGTTGCAATAACTTGTCATGTTTGACCAATCTCTAGGTTGGAGGTTGCTAAGAAAAAGTTAGAGAAAGCAAAAGGGAATAAATAATGCTTGATTTAGGATATTAGATTTCTCTTATGACCCTTAAGGGGTTATAAGAAAATACAATAGGTTTAAAATTTGGAAATACATTTGAATAGTGATGTAAAAATATTTAAAAATTAAATAATATTTTATACATTTAAACATATAATATTACTTAAACAAAATAAAATAAGTATTTAAAATAATTTTAATTAGAATAAAATAGAGTTCTATTAAAATAAGAAAAGTTTTTTTACCTAGATTTTGATAAACTAGCATTTGAGAAATTAAAGAAATATTTTGGTATAAATTTTTAAAAATTTTATTAAAAGGAAAAAAATAACATTACTTAAAACTAACTTGAGGTACAAAAGCAAAAAAGGTCTTCACTTAACACCCTTGATGGCTATTCACTTTGTGCTAGATTTAGTTATAAAAGCAAAAAAGCTCTTCACTTAGGGCTTTATTGGTTTTTATCCTCTTTGTCCTTAAGTGATGGTGCATTGATTGAAAAACGGTAAAGACCATTTGCCATTGTTACCTTAAGTTCAGACTCTTTGCCAAGTTTATACATGGCTTTGTTTTCTTTCGTGTTGCCTCCTTCCATATTGAGTAGTATGGCTAAGAAATACCTTATAATGTGGTGCCAAAAGCAAAAGGCCCACCTTGTCAAAACTTTACCCTCCACAAAACAACCTATTATGTGCCTCATTGACCTATTTTTCTCATTTAGAGCTCTCCATCCAACCACAATAACATTTGGAGGAGAGGTATCCTCAAATCTAGTGCTTGTGAGAAATAAGAAAATGATCTTTCATCCGCAACATCAAATTCACCATACCAACAATTTTCTTCCTAGATGCAATACTTACTCTTGCTTTTTATATATCATTGATCATCACAATTGCACCAAGAGTGTGAGCTTGCCATATTTCCTCCCCACGATTGGTACACCAACCATCAAGACTACTTGATTTGGCTCATACTCAACATATTTCTCACTTACACTACCACAAATCTATGCTTTTTTATCACTTTTTGAGTCATCTAAGTATCCACACATTGATCACTACAACTATATGACATTATAACTTGGTCATCATGAATGAAAGGCCTTTATGTCAATGTTGTTGAGATGGCAAGCTCAACACATGCAGACATTGATGATGGACTGCTTGGATAGATGAGTCAGCACGTCTATACTTAGCACATTGGTGGTCATTATGATACTCACATAACCACTAACTTATCACTGATTATATTTAGTTTGTTACACCTACCTACAGCTGGCAAAGATATGACGCTAGTCGATTAGTGTAGTCGGTTATGCATTGTTTGACTTAGAAGGCCACTTTCCTTTATGTTGTATCTTATCTATACTTTGTGTACATCGTATAGTGTGTGGAAGAAGAAGAAAAATCAGCAAGAAAATGTTTTGGCCTCCATCTCTCTTCTTGTGTTCTTGAGTGAGCTTCCTCTTGTGTATACAGTGTGTGTTTGGCGTAGCAGCTAAAGAAAATCCCCCCATCACACGATTCTTGACATGGTATCAGAGCCACGCTACTGAGAGAGGCTGATTTTGAAGGCTGAAGTGAAGGAGAAGAAGCAAGGTTTGAGCAAGCAAGCAACGGGTAAGAAGCTCTCCCATTCTTCCACTCTCTCTCTTGGATAGTGCCTGTGGAGGCACCGGAAGCAAGGTCGAGCAAAAATCTCAAATTGCTATGAGATTTGGTGTGCAAGCAAAGCACTGTATATTTTGTAGATACGCCCTTTAGGGTTTTCCCGTAGTTATTTTAGGCGTCTGAGGCGATTTCAGGCCCCATTTTAGAGCCGCAAGGTTGCGGACAACAGTTTCAGGGTACACTGTGATTTCGGCTGTATTGACCAAAAGTGGGTGCACAGGTTGCAGATTGCAAATCTGTAATTTTTTAGGTGTTTGCAGAAAGCAAACATAAGGTTTATCTACAAACAGCTTGCATATTACATGTACTATTGAGCAATTAGTGAAAAAGGTTGCTTGGTGTAGTGCTATGCACGTGTTGTAAAAGATTGCAGAAGACTAGCTTATTGTGTTGTATCCTTGTTTGTGATAATGGCAGAGAACAGTGGAAATTCCATTATTGAGAAGCTCGACAAGAACAACTACCCTTCATAGAAGTTCCGTGTGACAAACTTCCTCATTGGAAATGGCCTTTATGAGTTTGTTTCAGGTGAAGAAAAGGAGCCAGAGCTAGGTATCCCTCCGACTGCAGATGAATTAAAAGCATGGAAAGAATGGAATGTGAAAGACAAAAATGTGATGTACTAGTTATCTGCAATAATTGATAATACGATGTTGGGGTATATCAAGAATGCAAAAACTTCACATGCAGCTTGGACAATTTTTGAAAATATGTTTTCAATAAAGACAAATGCACAAAAGATTCAACTCAAGCAAGAGTTGAATGCCTTGAAGAAAGGGAAAATGTCTGTCAATGAGTATGTGTTAAAGGTGAGGAGCATTGCAGATGCTTTAGCCGTGATTGATGCAATGCCTGATGATGATGATTTGGTTTCATCCACTTTGAGTGGCCTTAACAATGAGAAGACATGGAAATCATTTGTTACTTCAGTATATATACGGAAGCCATTTCCAAATTTTGATGAGTTGATCTCTCTCATGATTACCGAAGAGATCAATATGCAGGGTGACTCATCTGAAAAAAATGGTGAACAGGTTCAAGCATTTTACTCAAGTTCAAGAAGGGGACATGGTAGATCCTCTTGAGAGGCCGTGGTATGGGACGTGCTGGCGATAACCAACAAAACAGGTTCAATCAGCAATTTGGTGAAATGCAGGTTTCAGGAGGCCGAGGAAACTTTAAAGGCATGGGGAGCTCTAGAGGAAGAGGTGGATGGCAAAATAGAGGTTCTGAAAATTATGCTATTGTTTGCCATTATTGTAGCAAAACAAGCCATATTGCAGCCCATTGCTATGCAAAAAAGGATGATATTCGCAGTGGTAAATTGCAACAAGAAAACTATGCATCTTCTTCACGACAAAATGAAGGCAAAAATGAGTGTCTATTTGTTATGCAACATATGATAAATGCAGTTACAGGAAAGGGGACACATGATGATGTATGGTATGTCGATTTAGGTGCATCTAATCATATGACCAATCATGTTGCATGGTTTGGACAGATGCATGACTTACAAAATCCAGGTTATGTGCAGACGGGTGATGATTCATGCCACCCAATTTCACACATTGAAAAGGTTCCCTTGTCCTTGTATGATGGCTAGACAAAGAGTCTACTGACAAATGTATTATATGTGCCATAAATTACAAAGAATCTAGTGTCTGTTGGCCAAATGGTAGAGCAGGGGTTGCAGGTTCAATTCAATGCAAAAGGTTGTTTTGTAGAAGGCTTTAATGATAAGTGTAGGTTGGTCGCAAAAGGAAGTAGAGTTGGCCAAATGTTCACTTTAGATGCTGCAATTCCTGCAATGGATGCTGCTATGTATGCTAAAGGAAAATAAGTAGTTTCAGATATTGAAATATGGCATAAACATATTGGACATGCAAATGTGCAAAGGCTGAAATTAATACAGTCCAGATGATTGGTTACAGGGTTGCCTTCTTTTAGAGTTGCAGAATTGCATAAAGTTTGTGAAGCATGCCAGTTTGATAAGCAGGCAAGACAACCCTTCTCGCATGACAGAGAAGCGAGTAGAAAAATACTTGATGTAGTGCATATAGATGTTTGGGGGCCTACACAGAATGTATCTCTTGGTGGCAGCAAATACTTTGTCACATTTATTAATGACTGTTCAAAAAAGTTATGGGTATACTTCATGAAGGAAAAGAGTAATGTGTTTGAGCACTTCAAATCTTTTAAGGCAGCTGTTGAAACAGAAACATGCTTAAAAGTGAAGTGCTTGAGATCAGATGGAGGGGGAGAGTACCTCTCTAATGAGTTTACTGGCTTCTTGAGGACTCATGGGATAAAGAGGCAATTTACTTGCAGGTATACCCCACAGCAAAATGAGGTTGCAGAAAGCAAAAACAGGCATATTGCAGAAGTCGCATGGGCATTAATGGCTGAAAAGAATATGCCCAAACATTTTTTATCTGAGGCTGTCCATACTGTTGTCTACATTATGAACAGAACTCCCACAACTGCAGTTCATGGGATAACTCCTGAAGAGTGCTTTACTGGCAAGAAGCCCGATGTATCGCACTTGAAGGTATTTGGATGTGTTGCATATGTTCATGTGCCAGATGAGCTACGGAAAAAGCTTGATCCAAAGGCTGAAAAATGTATTTTTATTGGGTACTCTTTAAAGCAGAAAGGGTATCAATGCTATAATCCTACCACAGGTGAGTTCATAATGAGCAGGGATGTTATTTTCGATGAGATGGGCAGCTGGTATGCACCTGCTTGTGATGTATTAGATGATGATAATAATCATGACAATTATGTGCAAAAAGAAAAACAAGAATCACATAGTCTTAGTGGACCAGAAAAATCATCTAGTACTATACCTACAGTGAGCCCTTGGTCTGGGAGACTAAGTAGTAGTCCCACATCTTCAGGTGGATCTATAAGTGTTGGAGGGAAGGACAAAGAAAAGAAGAAAGTGCTGGATGGTAATGATGCATCTACCAGTCATTTAGGATTTGAAGGAGATTCTAGTGGTTCAGAGAGTTTGGATGATGAGATTGGTATTCCTTCAGTCAGGACACCAGGTGTACAGAGAGCTCAGAGTAATGTAAATGCTCCATTGAGTGATCCGGTGGTATGTAGATCTAGCAGGGTCAGATATCCTGTTAAAAGATTTGGCTTTGAAGGTTATGTATCTCACCATTATGCTTATATAGTGAAACTAGTTGAGGATGTTGAGTCCACTTGTTTTGATGAGGATGTTGTTGGTCATGCTCATTGGGATGTAGCAATGGAAGAGGAGATGGCTGCATTAGAAGCCAATAAGACTTGGGATTTGGTACCCCTACCTAAGGGTAAGAAAGCTATTGGCTGTAAGTGGGTTTACAAAGTCAAGCATAATGCAAATGATTCAATTAGCACGTATAAAGCTAGGCTGGTTGCAAAAGGCTATGCTCAAACATATGGCATAGATTATGAAGAGACATTCAGTCCAGTTGCTAGGATGGCAACTGTTAGATGTGTGATTGCCTTGGCAGCATCCAAAGGTTGGATGTTAATAATGTCTTCTTGCATGGTGAATTGCAAGAAGAAGTGTATATGGAGTAGCCAGCAGGTTATGAGGATTTAGAGCATCCCACATATGTGTGCAGGTTAAAGAGGGTACTCTATGGGCTGAAGCAAGTACCTAGAGTATGGTCTGACAAGATTGGAGAGTATCTTGTCAATATTGGATTTTGTATTTCTGATGCTGATCACTCACTTTATGTGAGAAAGGGAGATGCACGTTTGGTCATCATAGTCATCTATGTGGATGACTTGATTATTACAGGTAACAATGACAATGGGATTGCCGAAGTTAAGGACTTCTTGAAGAAGAAGTTTAAGATGAAAGACTTGGGTGAGCTGAGATACTTTCTTGGTATTGAGGTGATCAAATGTGATGATGGTATATGGCTATCCCAAAGGCAGTATGGCTTGGATATGTTATCCAAGTATGGTATGACAGCATATAAGCCTCTTTCAGTACCATTGGAGTAAAATGTGAAGTTGAGTGCTGACATTGGGGATGAGATAGAAGATCCTTCTATGTTTAGGAGGATAGTAGGGAGTTTGATTTACATGACTATCACAAGGCCAGACTTGAGGTATGCTATTGGCCTTGTCAGATAGTTTATGCAGATGCTTAGAAAGCCTCATTTGGATGCAGTTAGACATATATTGAGGTATGTGAAGTCCACTTTACATTATGGACTTTTTTATGAGGTAGGTAAGAACGTACAGGTCTTTGGATACATAGATGTAGATTGGGCTGGTAGCATGTCATACAGAAGATCTACAAGTGAATTCATATTTTCCCTTGATAGTGCAGCAGTTACATGGAGCAGCAAAAGAAACCTACAGTTGCTTTATCGAGTATAGAGGCTAAGTATAGAGGTGCTGCTATGGGAGCATGTGAGGTGGTATGGCTACAAAAGTTATTAGGTGATTTGGACGTGCAAGGAGATGGTTTAATTGTCATTTGTTGTGACAACATGAGCAACATACAGCTAGCTAGGATTCCAGTGTTCCATGCTAGGACAAAACACATTGAGGTGCACTACCACTTTGTGAGAGAGAAGGTACTTGTAGGAGAGATTGACTTGATATATGTCAGCACATAGGATCAGATAGCTGGCATTTTCACAAAGGCATTGGGTGTAGAGAAGCTTCGAAAGTTCCAAAGCTTACTTGGAGTTACAGAGATAGAATTGAGCTTGAGGGGGAGTGTTGAGATGGCAAGCTCAACATGTGCGGACATTGATGATGGACCGCTAGGCTAGATGAGTTCGTATGTCTACACTTGGCACATTGGCGGTCATTATGATACTCACATGGCCACTAACTTATCACTGATTATATTTAGTTTGTTACACCTACCTACAGCTGGCAAAGATGTAACGCTAGTCGATTAGTGTAGTCGGTTATGCATTGTTTGACTTAGAAGTCCACTTTCCTTTATGTTGTATCTTATCTATACTTTGTGTACATTGTATAGTGTGTGGAAGAAGAAGAAAAATCAGCAAGAAAACGTTTTGGCCTCCATCTCTCTTCTTGTGTTCTTGAGTGAGCTTCCTCTTGTGTATACAGTGTGTGTTTGGTGCAACAGCTAAAGCAAATCCCCCCATCACGTGATTCTTGACAAATGTCGATCCTATCCATCTCCATCACATACATGGAACTCCACCTTGAGTGGGTTTTCCCCTCTAGGTGTTGCTATCACCATGAGTGTTGTATGATTGGTTAACCAATCTTGACTACCTCCAAGGCCACCATTGTACCTTGATCACAATATATCTTGCTCTACCATCACTAGATGCTCTTCACCTCAAAATCATGTTGACTAATAGAGTGGAACCACCCTAAGTATCCAACACATCACCTTGACCATACATATACCTTCCCTGAATAACCATCACCTTGACTAACGCAAAAGGTGTTTCTGTACCACCATGGATAACCAAGAAACCAATGCACATCATCATTAGATTGACACGAAAGATCACCTCCATGAGAGGCATTATCCAAAAATATCTAGCTCATACAAAAATAGCATTCCCCAAAATACCCACCTACAAGCTTGATTAAGTTATCTTTCATGAATATGTGTATATAACATTTTGGTACTGGTAGGTCATTTGTCACCCTTTGAACACTTCCTTCTCTCCCTTTCTCTATCACACACAGCATCACTGTTAAACAAATTTGAGACTTGCATCCACATGGTTGATTAAGGCATCTATCACTAGAATAAGGTATCATCCATGAATGCCCACATAATGTTTTGGTTCTCATAGCTCAAAAAATGACATATAAGAATGCTTCTTTTTCCCTCCCTCCACCTTCCCCCCACCCCTCACACACACACACACACATTGTCACTAATGAACTTCTAAACTCATTTGTATCACTCATTTGTAACTTTTAGACTTGCAAATATGTAAAGAATATTTGGTAATTATCGTTTAACCACCATGGAAAAATCTTACGATCAAGAGAAGCTACTTGGAAAAATCTATGGATTGACATTATAATTGGAATTAGAATCCAATTGCAAGTTGATAAATTTCCATAAAGTAAGGATTGAAGAACTTGAGGGACATTGTCTCTTTGGATGAAGAACAAGTCCAAGTACAAATCCAAAAACTCAAATCCAACAATGGACAAAAAATCTAGAAGACATCTGATTAAAAAGCATTGAGATTACACAATGGTAGTGGAAGCATAGAAACATAAAGCCATGGACACTTAAAAAGCAACAACATTGGAATCCATCACAAAAATCAGTCACCCATAAGGACCAAGGTATCACCCCATTTCCCAACCACAGAAATGAGCCACCCAACCTACCATCCTACCACTTTCTTAGTCCAAGCAAGCCTCAACCACTAATAGCCATGATAAATACATCATGCTAATGCCCTCTTAAGATCATGGGTTATTAGTGCATTAAATTTTAATCATGACAAGGCCATAGTGCTACAACAATGACAACAAACAAAGATGGAGAAGACATTAAAGTTGATGTCGATCATGCTCAAATCTTGAGGATGGAAAGTAGAAATAGAGGTGTCTTGGAGAGGACACTAAAAGTTGATGTTCATCATACTTAGATCCTGATCATAGAAAGTAGAAATAGAATCTCTATACCTATCATGAACAACCCTACAAAAGTACATCATGACCATGGATTCCCCACCTTGAGAGCTCCTGCCAAGGAATCTCCTATGTGAGAACAAACTCCAACAAACTTGCTCTTGAATGGTCCCTATGTGAACCTAAAGGCACACGAGCTCTAGGATTTGAAAACTGCCAAATCAATCAAAGAATGTAAAAAACCATGATCAAGAAACCATAGTATCAAAGATATGAATGAGACCTAGCTGCCCCACGATGACCCCCTCTCACAGTCCCTCTTTGGCTTGGGCATACATGAAGCGTGGCTCATTAGGGCTTGAAAAAGAAATCAATGATCCCAATAGCCATAGTTTCTCAATTAAAATCAACATTAAAGTTCAGACAATGATGAGACACTTTTTCCTTTGCCCTCCTACTTTCTTGTATCCTTTTGAAGATACCCTTCTAACATAAAAGCAGCCCTTTCCCTTGTTCTACTTGCCTCCCCTCTCTCCAGCAATACATGTTGTTGGGTGGCCACTTTTAGCACAAAGCCACAATCTCCCCTAAAACATAGAGCGAACTCATGTTCTACTTCTCCCCTCTTTGTCTAGCAATACATGTTGGGTTGCCACATTTGGCACAAGGTCACAATCTCCCCTAAAACTTGAGAGTGAACTCATGTTCAAAAAACATGCATTTCATATGTTGAAGGCAAACTAGCTGTGGTGAGATCTAAGCCCTCAAGCCATTTTTCCACATCATCGTACTTTGGAAGGGGGCTATATAGGATAGTTCCTACCGAAATGAGCTTCTAAAGATAAAGTTGGCATGCCCCCAAGATGATTCTTCACAAGTGTCACTCGTAGGACAAAATCTCGTAATGAATGGTTTGAAGCTCACCATAGAGTGACAACTCACATGGTGGATGTAGCCTTAAAGATAAGCTTGATCTTGGGCCCACACCTCCGAAGATGTTGTTGAGAAATCAAATGATGTATGCCTAGAAGAGGCTTTGTATAAGAGAGATGACAAAAGTTCTATGCTCCAGAAGAAATGTCCAAAATCCCATAAGCACAGAGAGGAAGAGTGGTACTATCCAAAAAAGCTATATAAGCATGTACTTCACACTCATTTCAATGCAATGGTACTTTCATTTTGTGTCACTCAAGATTGTGTTTATGAGTCCAAGCTAATCCATCTTGGAACCTAATTCACTTGATTTACAATCTTTCACCTCTACCATGTTCCATATCTATAATCTATGTCCTCCATAGCTAGCATAGCTCTAGATCCGTGTTTCTCAACATGGTATCAGAGCTGTGGTGAGCTATGTCTAGCCACACCCATTCTCCCTCTTCTACTTCTACTACCTCTTGTTCTAGCTCTCATGGTAATGATAGAAGTTTAGTTTAGGAGGAGTAAAATCAGTTTGATAGTGTAGGAGAGAGAGAGAGTTCTATTATTGCGAGTAGGTTCCTTAGTACCAAGTAGTTGCTGCCTACCATCCAAATGATGTCTTCTTTTTTGCTGAGCACCACCTTAGTGATGATTTAAGGAGGCAGTTTTTGGAGTGCAGAGCTCAAATCTAGCCGACTTCCCAGGTGTAACATTCATGGCCTGCCTGGCGGCATTCCCATAGGACAAGAAGGATCATCCATCATTGACAGAAGAAGAGGAAAGCGGGAGAACACAAAGACAAAGGAAGAAAAGGTACATCAGTTTTTTCTCTCCCATTTGATCCATCTCTGCTACTACAAGTCACTCCCACAGGCCAACATATACAAGGTGTAGGAAAGACTACAGTTCTTCTTCCTTCTTCTCAAAAACACCCACACACAGACACACGAAGTAGATTAGTGGAGGCAAAGGACTAAAGCATCAATCGGGGTGACTGAGATCACAAAGGAAATCGCTAAACTTCTTCCATTGGCAACTCTTGATCATCATCAGACAATCTTTGCGTGCATTTCCACATAGACAACCTCAAACGACCTGCATAGCTGGGTCGTCAGATCTGTTGAAGGTTGTGGACATCTTCACGGTCGTCAAATCTGTTGAAGGCTGTGGACATCTTCACAGCCTGGTACCGATCGAGTAATAGGAGATTGGGTGTTGCTGATAAGGCTGCTATACTGAAGACGAAGAAAACAATGCAGTCTAACGAGATCAATCTTGGAAGATGAGACTGCGGGTTTGCGTCTCAATCACAGAAGAAAGCGTGAAAAAAACAATAAGGGTTTGGTCTATTCAGTTTAAACCTTAACATTAAGATAAAAAATCAACCCTTCCTAAGTAACCCCTTTCACACTATATCTCTCTAACCAGCGTAGCACAAGCCCAGTTCATGCACATAGCCTTTGAATTCATTTGTGCAATCATAACAGTTCATACTCATAAGCACTCAAATACTCATAAAAGTGTTGTTGCTACCAAGACACTTTGTAATTTTCACATAAAAAATTATTTGCTTGCACAAAAGTCACAATTATCAAATCCCTTGTAAATCTCAATCTTCTTGTAAAAGGATAGACACTGCCCGAGAGTTCTCGTGGTAAGACCTCCTACTAAAGATGACTAAAGTGGAACATATAGCAAAATTTAATGGTGAAGGCTTTCATGCTTGGAAGGAAAAGACCATATACCATCTTATGCGGAAAGACTTATGGGACTTGTTTGAAGATGATGCAGATAACAAGAAGGAAGATAATGAAGATGGGTTTGTTGAAGAAGACCAGTTCAAAACCAAAGAATGGAAGAAGATGAATAACAAGGCACTAGGCATCATTGCTTGGGGACTAAGTGATGATGTGCTACATCATATATCTGGCATAAGAAATGCTAGAACCGCTTGGGAGAAACTTGACAGAATGTTTGGTACCCAAGCAAAGAACTCAAAGGTAAAACTACTCATGCAATTTTATAAACTAGATATCAAAGACAGTGCTTCTATGACCACGCACATTAACAAGTTCAAGAGCCTTAAAACCCAACTTGCAACTCTTAAGAAGAATACTGATGAAGATGAAGCAATAGCCATACTACTTGCAAGCGTAAACAAGGATCCATATGAAAATCTTGTGTCTACTCTAAGTAATGTTCCAAGTCTCTCACTCAAAGATATTGAGCACTCACTACTTGATGGAGAAAGAAAATTAAAAAGCAAAGATGTAAAAGAGACCAGCTCAAGGGAAAACCTCTTATACATTAGAGGAGCTATTGGACCCAAGGGAAGAGGTCGAGGATTCAACACCGACAACAGGAATCGGATGACATGTCATTATTGTGGTAAAACTGGCCATATTGTCAGTGAATGCTTCCACAAGAAAAGAGTACAGCAGATGCAGAATAACCACCACCAAAATCAATTCATGAATGAAAAAGAAGAAAAAGATACTTCCGCTACCATCAACAAATATGACAAACTGTTTTAAGGAATTTGTTCCCATAGTGGATATGGTAAAAACCCTACCAAGATGTAAAGTTTCAAGCCTTAACTTGACTAGGCTGCCAAAGAGCTAGTCTCCTGGTCCATGTTTACATGCAGGGGGGCCAAAAGCCAGCAAGGGTAGAGACTCATCATTTGAGGGGGGGTATTGAGAAATCAAATGATGTATGCCTAGAAGAGGCTTTGTATAAGAGAGATGACAAAAGTTCTATGCTCCAGAAGAGATGTCCAAAATCCCATAAGCACAGAGAGGAAGAGTGGTACTATCCAAAAAAGCTATATAAGCATGTACTTGACACTCATTTCAATGCAATGGTACTTTCATTTTGTGTCACTCAAGATTGTGTTTATGAGTCCAAGCTAATCCATCTTGGAACCTAATTCACTTGAGTTACAATCCTTCACCTCACCATGTTCCATATCTATAATCTGCGTCCTCCATAGCTAGCATAGCTCTAGATCCGTGTTTCTCAACAGATGTCCCATAGGATGAATTATTAGCAAGACTTCTTTGAAGATACACTAGAGATGTGCCACATATGGAAGAGCATTGGCATGGTGTCACTAGTCTTGGGGAGCTCTTCTTCATAATCCGACATCTCATCTCAACACTTCAAGTGTGAATAGTCACAATCTTTGAAGCTTATTCTCTTTGTTATTATACAAGGTGGTGCCCTCAGGAGGAGAACATTAAAGATAGAAATGCTACCTAGAGCCACTAAGTAGTTAAGTATTGAATAATCAAATTCAACAATTAAATAATTCATGATTCAAGAACCATTATGAAGGTGCATGAATGAACATGGATGCAACAATGAATGGAGTTATAGTGAAGACACACTAATGGATCTTCTTTTAAGGTTAAAAAAGTAGACGGAATGGGATAGTGAGAAAAGTAACAACACGAGTAGCCACATGAAAAGGATATGCCACCAACATCACAATGCAACTAGTCAAAGGTGAGATTTTTTTAATTTTCCAAGCATCCCACCAAGTTGGCATAAGCAAGAGCATAGCTCATACAAGGCTTAAGAGATAAAGAAGCTTGCAATCAAAACCTGCAAACATAGCCAATGTGCACCAAGCTCAAGCAAGCTAGTAATATGAGAGCATGTAATACAAGACAACATAAAACATGCAAACATGAATCTTGAACAACAAAGACTTTTAAAATACAAAACAACATAAAACATACAAACATGAATCTTTTTAAAAATAAAATACGGAGAGGATCATGAATGAGAAAATCAATGGATTTGGACCTCCAATGTAAGACAATGGCCACATTAACCAAGTAGATACACCCAGGTCAAACCACCCAAATGATTGCCACATCCATATGTTGCAAATGATTCTATGAGGCAATATGGACTTCAACCTCAACCTGGCTTTATGAATAGACAATGTGTTTTGCAAAATTGTGTGTTCTTTTCATCATGCACAATCCAAGTTTTGACTAGATGACCCTTGCTTGACCATTCTAGATCAATCATAAGAGAATAGGTTGTATCTTTGCATAATATGACATGTCATAAATTGACTTTCTTTTAGTGGCTTACTATGCCGACCATCACAATGCTAATGATGCATATGTAAGTTAAAGCAACTAGGCTTTAGGAAATTACTTCTTTATTTAATTTTCTACAAGCTCGTACAACTTTTGTGTGGATCTTTCTAGCTCTAAGGTAGTGTTGTTTCTTCCTTACTTTCTTTAAGATATTATATATTTTGTAAGCATCTTAAAACAACTATATTTAACCTAGTGCATCGTTAAATTTTTTCTCTACAATAGAGTTATTGTTGGAGACACTTGATATAAAATATTATTTCGAGTTTTCTATTCTCTTTTCATTCTTACATGTTTATGTGGGCATATTAGAGCCATTGAGCCAAGGTACTAGTTCTAGGACAAACTACTATACCGATTGTAAGCATCTTAAGCAACTAGTCCTAAGCTTGTATTTTAATGACAAGCTACTATATATTTTGTAAGCATATAAAGCAAGTAGGTCTATGCTACTACTTCAATATATGCTTCCTCCACAAATACTTTCAATTTTGTAAATATCTTTAAATACCTAGATTTAAGATAGTAATGTGAATTTTTTTATTCTTTATAAAAGAGTATATCTTTCATATTTAAGATAAGAATGTAAATTTCTTGTTTTCTTCAAGCTTTATATGTTTTGTAAGCTTCTTAGATAGCATCTTGAAAGTTGAAATTAAAAATCTTTAAGAACCAAAATTAGTGCCTACTATTGCATTGATGAAGAATACTGAGTATAAGCTACTAGTCATAATATCTTTATTCTAGTATTGATTCTCTATATTCCACAACTTATCCTTTACATTCAAAAACTAAGGCGAAATTCACAATTTTTTTAAAAGTTAGGCTTGAGATTTAAGCAATGAAACATCTTAATACTTATCCTTAGTATTAATTATTGTGATTCAAAACGTGATAGTTTTACACAATAAGATGTGGACTTTCAATTTTTTTTGCTACCTTAAAATGTTTATAAATTTGAAGTAATTATTTACAAGAAATAAGAGTGGTTATAGAGCAAGTGCAAGTGCTGCAATGGGATTTGGATAAAACTATAAGGTCTCTCTTTAAAATTGTTTTTCACAACTATAGTTTAGTGCAATAGGCAGACATAATGCTATCATTGGGTAGCAACGATATAATATGCACGATATAGCTTTATGTTAATCAAAGCATACTTCTTGTGCTAACTAAATATATGAATTTCTTTGTATCCAACTTTTAACTTCTTAAAAAGTAAAAAACTATTAGTGTAAAAGTTAGTAACTTTCAAATGCAATTAAGGAGATTTTTATAGAGAATAAGAAATTAAAAATATCATCAGCTAGAAATTGCACAATGTATCAAGCTTCTTTAAGACAACATTTAAGATATATTGCCTTGCTAAGGAAAACATGTAGAAACTACTACCTTAAAGTTACTGTAGGACGCTACAAAAGGAACACTAGCTTAGACCTAAGTGCTCTAAGATGCTTACAACAGTAACAATAGCTTATAAGAAATAATTAAATAGTATTAGTAAGCCTTAAATATATTAGATATTTCCTAGATATTAATTAGTAAGCCTTTGCATACCTATGACACGTATAAAGATCTAATTGATCCAATATGCTTACAAAAATGCGATGTTTTTGGAATCAAATTTATCATATTAAATCTAGCTCTTGGAAAGTAGTATACCAAACCTTACAAAAGTATGGTACTTTGTAGAAAAAGATAGACTAGCATAAGGCTAATTCCTTAAAGATGCTTATTGACTAGTACAATTTCTCGTAGATAAAAATGAAGCAAGAAAAACACTATCCAAAATTTAACTTTCGAAACAATCATCCAATCTACTCTAGAGACTCTTCGAGATCTTGAGAGAGTCTATGCATCCTCATTGTCGAGAGATGGGAGAGAATACAAGGTAGCTCAAAGACAATGGGGAAAAGGACAGATGCTTTTCTCAAGATATGGGATCGAGGTGCCTTTTTCCTCTTCCAAACCCACATGGTTTGGCATTATAAACCTCCTAATTTGGCTATTCACTAGAACTTTGTAATAGACCTCTCCTTATATAATTCTTGATATGAAAGTCCCTTATAGTTGATTTGTAATTGGTTTTTGCCTTACAACACTTTGTCTTGAGATGTTAATAGGATTTTGACTTCTCTGAACAAAAAAAAAACTTGTCAACAATTAGTTTGACAAAATGCTAACTTAGATATAATTGCTCTTAAGATGCTTACCAAATATGCAATAGCTTGAATAAAATAAAAACTAGAACATATTAGACCTATCTTTTGAAACTATGCATTAAGTAGTTGGTGAACAATATTAAAAAAATTACCATTTTAGATCTAGTTTGTTTTGCACATATAATAGCCTTGTGAGGAATAAAATACACAAAATATGACTCTAGACCTAGTTTCCTAAAGAAGCATACAAAAGGTATACTCACTGGCTAACCCAAATCCAAAAAAGTAATGGATCCTTGAGTTATATGAAGTTAAAAGAAACTAGTATGGGCATGTAGTAAAGTTGGCTTTCAAGGAGAAAATCATATAAAACATCATCAATGGAAAATTAAATATGTCTAAGTTCACTTAAGTTTCTAAATGTTAACTTAAAAATAGTTGTAACAAGTACTTACCTTGCATGAGTAATAATTTACTAAAAAGACAATGATACGTGGACTAAGGGATGAAGACTTCTTTGAGACACTAGGAAAACAAAGATTTCTCAATAGCACAACCTTTCTCAATAAATTAGGATGCATAACTCATAGTCTCATCAAGCTCGTCCAAATACATTGGAGACAAATTTTAGATTCATTGCAATATATACATTGGTGTGCTTCTAATGCTTTGACTACCAATCTTCCATAAATAGTTAATGCATCATTAGTTTCATATTGAGAAATATATAGAATTTCATAATTAGCTTAGAAAGTTGATACATGTTTGGATTGGGAAAGATAGCATTGAGGACTCACCATGTACTTTTTAAGTGTCCAAATGAACAATCAATAATCATTTGTATGGATGAGTCAAAAGTTATTACAAGATTGAAGGTGCAAGATGGGCCTAAAATTAGATCCAAAACAATGGCAATCAACAAAATCCCCCAACATAGGTATTTATCCAATAAAAATCTAATGAATCATGGATAGTTCTAACCAACACATGGATGTAAGAACAAACCATTTGAAGGGACATTCTTGTAATCAACATGGCCGAAAAGATAGTATACATATGTTGGAAACTGAACTTAAAATCCACAACACTTCTTACCTTGGGATGTTACATTATGAATAATCAATAGTTTGATCTTTATACCTAAGATGATTGCAAAGCAAATAGGAAAAGCTACATGAAGTTCTCAATGAGTAGAAGCAAGGCACTCATCTTGCAAATTATTTTTGATGGAGATAAGAGTAAAAAAGATGAGACATTCACTCCATGTTTTTAATTGTGGATAGAATTGTAATGGTAGAATTTTCTTTCACCAAATTCACCCAAAGGTATAGGTCCCTTTTAGCTATCAAGTCATAGTCAAAAGTCATGACTCCACTCAATATATGGAATGCCCCAACTAAACTATTGCTCACACGCACATAAGTTGAAGTGGGATGAATTCATAACAAACATGTGATAAATAACTCATATCATGAAGTGTTTTTATCCAGACTTAAGAGAAACAAAGATGAGCAAATTATGAATGTAAAGATGAGATGAATTCATATCAAGCATGTGACTCTAAAGAAATATATCAATCATAATATCCTCCTTACTAACCAACAAATGTGTGAAAAAGATTACCTAATGATCAATTTACACAAATCCAAAAACACACAATCCATTTCTTGAACCATGCAGTTGGAATAAAGCAACTAATGTCCTCTTAGAACCCAAAAAGAGACATCCCATTTCTTTAAACATATCATTCAAATGGTGCAACTTATTTCCTATTTGGAATCTTGTTTGACTTGAATCTTTTTTGGCCTTTAATTCAAACATTTTGACTATATTGCACTCTTAACATTGTTACACTTATACCAAGTCTTTGTTTACAAGTCTAGATTTCTTTTTTCTTCTTTCCACAACTACTTTTATTCGCATATAAGACCATTGCTCCCAATACTAGACTTCCAAGACCACTGCTACTAGCGATACCCCAACCTCCCCTCTACCCTCTACACCTATATCCTTACCAAATGGCCAACACAACTCCCCCCCTTAGCAAGATGCTCCCTCCGTCCAGGCATGCAAACATCCTCAATCTCCCTCATCCTAGCACCCTTTGTCTATTTCCTTAGCCAAGCCACTTCCATCTCCCCTTCTCGTTAGGGGTTAGATAACATCACTAGAATTATCAAAATTAGCTCGCTTAGAAGTGTCAACACCATAGACACATGAGCTAGTGAGACCCATGAGATTGTTGTCGGCCCACCCCAACAGTCAAGAAACTCTACTCCAACCCCACACATACATATGGCCCCTACCTTCCATGATTTGCTTTGCTCCAAACACAAAGCTTACCCTCAAAGAGAGGGTGACGATCCTCAAGGCATCATCTCTAGCTTGTAGATGGTTGGAGATCGATCCCATTCATATTCTTAAGGACTCCATTTAGATAGTTCTCACTAGGAGTCAAGTCATAGTCCCCAAGTGGTATGCATTGGAAAGGGGTACTATCTAATATTGTGGAAAGCTTCTATCAGGGCACACCTACACTTATGGGTGATAGCTATGAGTGGCACAAAGACACATGCAAGAAATCATGTGTGTACATGTTACAAGGAGAGCCATGGGGATCTCTATGAGAGTGGATGATGCACTTAATGGTTTATTGGTCATCCATGCCTCAAGTAGCCAATAAAAGAGGCAACACTTTTGGACTACCCTCAGTCAATCCCAACCTCAACCATTGGATAGTAAGGGGTGACTCTAACATGGTGGAGGCCTTAAGAGGTTAGGAGACAGATACACAAACCATTAAAGAAAGAGAGAAGACTACCTTGGAGGAGCTCTTATTTTAGAGATCGGAGGATAAGTTTCATGGTTCATAGTGGATTTTGGTAAGTCTGGAGGCCCACTCTTATTCTGTAGGAGAGAAGGTAGCAAGAGCTTGGACTTTTTCTAGGATTTCCAAGATCGATCGGTCTTATGTGGTTGATGAGGCTTGTGAGAAAGGTGGCCCAATGAGCATTGTACCTCACATGACTCTCTCTAATACTCCAAATTGATTGTTCCAAGATGACAATCTTATAGATTTCGTTGCATAGACAAAGGGATATAAACCTTTCTCAACTACATAGGAGAGAGAAGGTAGCAGGAGCTTGGACTTTTTACATGATCGATCTTATATGGTGGCAGGAGCTTGGACTTTTTACATGATCGATCGATCTTATGTGGTTGATGAGGCTTGTGACAAAGGTGGCCCAATGAGCTTCGTACCTCGCATGACTCTCTCTAATACTCCAAAGTGATTGTTCCAAGTTGGCAATCTTATAGAGTCCATTGTATAGATAAAGGGATATAGACCTTTCTCAGCTACATGGGAAACAAGAGACTTCAATGAAAGCCTGAAGGAGATCAACCACTCCTTGAAGGAGGAGGCCATGAGGAGAAGACACAACCTTCTAGAGAGAGTGAGAGGACCACGAGAGCATGATAAGATGCACTTCAGAGGGAAACAAAGTTAATAGAGATTTCTTCCATATTTAGAGAGCTAAACACATTAAGCAAGGCTTATGCAGACTCTCAAGAGTTTATGGATCAAATTGCACACAGCTCTCTAGAGGTAGGACAAGTGGTGACAAGAGTACTATATAACTTAACTAGGATCCATGACTAGACTTCTAAGCTATGAGAGGGACAGAGAGTATACCAAAACAGCAAAAAGAAAATCACCAACTGGAGAAGCAAACATTAAGTGGCTCTTCCTGCGGAGGAACTAGAGAAGGCACTTCTAGCCTTGTCCTCTACTATGTGTCTTCACCAAGAGGGACTCAATAAGTTATTTCTAGAGCAGTAGGTTAGAGGAGTTGTTTCTCTTTATTTCTCAACACAACCAATTTCTTGTCAACAAGGCTAGAGGAGAGTCAATATCCATCCCCCTTTCTATTTTAATTTGTAGTAGAGGGCATGAGCTCTTTCTTGGCAAAGGGATCTAGTGGTATCACATGATCAAGTTATCCATCCCTACCTCAAGGAGCTCCTTGATCTAGAGTTTACATATGATACAATGGTTTATCTAGATGGAGATAAAAGAAGCTTTAGGGCCAATATAGAAGCAATGCAAATGTTTTGCAAAGCATCAGGTGTTTTCATGAACTAGTACAAGTCCTATGGATTTTGGCATGTGACATGGGGTGGCCAACATGGCAACCACATGAAAATTTTACCTTCATACCCTCTACTACCGTAGTGAGAAATCTCAAATACCATGTGAGGATTGACATTGCTTCAAAATAGTAGTTAGTACCTCTTTCTTGACCATGAGATAGAAGCTCCTTTACTAGAGTTTAGCAAGGCTTTCAATAACAGAGAGAGTGGTGGTTTCCAACCATGTTCATCTTAAAACCATACAATACATCATTCCTATTGGGCATTCTCTAGGTCAAGCCTTGGCCATATATAAGAAGCTGAAAAGACATATATTTTAGTGAGAGATTGTTGCTAATACCATGTCACACAGACATAGGTATAAAAGTGTGAGACATGTAATTTATGGGACTTTGTGACAATAAAACAATTACTATCTCTCATCTCACCTCCTTACTCACAACTTCCATGGCTTCTCTCTCTTCTTTCTTATCTCTGTAGTCTTTCTCTCTCCTCCACTCATTTTCTTCTCTTTTTTCTCTTCTGCTCTCTTCTCTCTCCTCTTAGTCATCTTCTTTACAAGTGGTATTAGAGCTTAAGCTTTTGATCCATTTGATTTTCTCATTTTCAAATATTTTCTCTATTTTTCCACTATTAAATGTTGGACAAGTACAAAAGACACATGGCACGCACTTGCAAGCATTCTACTTAGAGCAGAGGCTAACCTTGAAGCTCTAACAAAGATTTGGAGGAGATTTAGCCAAATCATGGCTAAAATAGCAGGTCGTGCATTAATTACAGGCCATTTTGGAGATAACTTTGAGAAAGAAGAGGTAATTGGACTTAGGGAAGACTAAAAACTCGGTTATTTTTTGAAATAGAGCTTTCTTTTTCTTCTCCCAAGCTTGTCGAAGCTTCCATGGAGGATTTGTTTCATCTTTCTCTTCTCCAAGGCTTGTAAAGCCTCAACCACTATCATATCTTGCTTCTATACGAAGTTTTGAATCCAAACATAACCATTGTTCAAAGAAGCAAGCAGCCACATGATATTCAAGAGGTAATTTGAACAACTCGAAAATTGCGCTGATTTTTTGGGCCCTCAAGACAGCTCACAACTACTTCTTTGGCTGGGATCAGTGGTAGTGATCACTGAAGGGTACTAGAGTTTGTAATCTTCAGCTTGAAGCATTCCTTCCCATCATTTCAACATTTCTTATTCTTCCCCAAACCCTAACAAGCGCAATTCATGGGCATCCATTAAAGCTTGAACAAAGCTTCTCAATTTCAAAGGGCTTTTACTCTATTTTATCTCTAAATCTTATCTATAGCAAGTATCCATCAAGATGCATGAAGCATTCGAAGCATTTGAGCTCTCTTGACTCTTTCAAGCTTCTATGACCGCTAAGGCTTAAGTTTTTCTTCAAGCATTAAGTTCATGGTTTCTGAAGCTTAATGACCACTAAGGCCTTTCTTTTCAAGAGAGTTTACATGGTTTTGATCCTTCATTATCAACGTTGGAGCATTCTTGGTGCAAATGGAGTATTATTGTGCTATGGAGTCTATTCTTGAGTCAATATTTGAAGTAAACAGGATTGAGCTTCAATCTTAAGTCTTTGATGTTTCAAGATTGCTTTTAAGTATTCAAGCAACAAGGATTGAAGGTTATTTTCCCAACATTGAGCATTGGGAGGCCTATTCAAGCATTTGGGAGTATTCAAGTCTTCATCAAGCCACACAAGACATCTCTCTCATCAATTCTTGATCTCCCATGTTAATCCTTTGTTGAGCTTCATCCAATTGTTGGAAAGATTAAAGAATTGAGAAATTTCATTCGCTTCAACCTCTTCAATAATCAAATCAACCCATTCACAGATTGTATTGCTCTTTTGAATCAAAATAGAGAATTAGAAGCCTAGTTTAGCATCAGGGCATTGCATTAAACTTCTTGTTTAAGAGTGAATTATCGATTGCGATCATTACCCTAATCCAATGTCTCGTGGATATTTGATTGATTCATAGAAAAATATAGGAAAAATCCATTCTAAAGGGCAAGTCAAGCAAGGAGTAATTGCGTGGTGAGACCCTCTTCTTACTCATTTTGTCAAATCAAATTGCATTCTATTGCATCACATGGAATGAGTTGGATAGATATTTTCAATTATGCATATTATGTTGATTGATTAGAATAATATGTCTCTGCCATGTTCAAATTCCCACCAAGGAAAAAGGTGGATGCCCCGGGGAGAGAGTGGATAGTAGAGGTGACCCTCCCCCACTATTAAATATCCCAAAGACCTGGGGAGAACTTTGCCCATATTCAAAGCCCGTGTAAGAAGTCTGTCATGCCATTTTATCCCTCACACATGTACTGCAAGTAGAGGATTGAAGATCCAAGTATTCATGAAGATTCAAGCCACTTGAAGAACAAAACAAAGTAAACCACGACTATTACACGACATTACAGGGTATAAACAGGTCATTGCAGGTACCATCCTCATCATTGGGATACAAGTGCACATACTACAAGTTGCCCTAAGTCTTATCCAACTCCCCACAAGGTTTGGTAGCCTTTAGGTATACCAATTTTGGTTCCACGTCTAGAAACAAGATACTTGCAGGTTGAGACAGGGTACATGATTAGATAGTTTAGTCACAGAGATTGGATTATAGAATTTTCTCTTTTAAATATATTATAATGTGCTAGTGCTCATCTCGAAGAGGACATGCATCATTGGCTTAAATTTAAACAAAAAAATTTGATAATCGAAGCTTCCTAGCTCAAGTTATAGTCGATTTACTGACACGGGATTCTCTAGAACTACACTATCATGGGAGGTCACAAGGAAAGAATAAGGTCCATGATGAATATGCCCAACAAATCAGAGATTCCTTATGAAAAGATACACCCCAAGAGAGCCCTGAAGATCCTCATATACAAGGAGAACTTAGTGCTCTCAATTATACCATATGTGAAGATGAAAATAGAAATGCTCATAAGCATGGAGAGCTTTTTATCAAGAGTCGAGCAAATGGTCTTATCCAACTATCAAACGAAGTCTTCTATTGAAAAGTTAGTGGATTCTACAACCCGAACAAAGGCTTCAATCAACAAATTGATAGAGTCCAATGCACAAATTTCTCAACCTCACTTGGTTACATTGAGCAACTTTGCTTTGTTACATTTGGAAGGGTTTGTGCATACTTACTAGAGGTACATTAAGAAAGAGAACATATTAGCCGAGAATTGGAATGCATTTAAGACAATTATTGATAAGGTCTTTATTTCCCCTCTTGAAAAATAAAAATTGGCACAAAGATAGTACAGATTAGAGCAAAGAGGCCTAAGTGTACGAGAGTATATTAATCAATTTCCCAACCTCACTAGCCAAACTCCAAGAGTAAATGTATGGTCTAAAACCTTCATTATCAGCTGATGTTATGGAACAAAAGCCCTCTATCCTCTTCAAGGCCATTAAGCTTGCACATAGGTATGGAAGGAAGTATAAAAGAGAATCTACATTTTAGCCTACTTTTGGATTGTTTTAAAACAAGGGCAAGTTGGCAATGCTTATGGCAACAATCATGCATCGAGTAGAAGCTTTAGAGTGCCAACTTATCCATCATTTAATGCTTCAAAGCCTCAAGGCAATTTCAAAACAACAAAGATTCCAAGCGTGAATTATAAATAAAGGGACAACAAGTCTAGAAATATTTCATCCAATTGTACTCCAAAGTCTATCCCTATGGATTTATACAAAGAAAAAAAGAAAAAAGACTTGTGTTTCAATTGTGGTGAGAAATATACACCTGACCATACAACAAAGTGTGCGTATAAGAATGCAAAGCCAAGATTCATAACATGCTAGTTTTTGAAGATTCAAAAGATGATAATGAAGAGGCAAATGCACTTATGACTGCCATGGAAAATGAGTATATTGATAAAAATATTAGGCAAAAATAGCTCTATGATCCTGCTGACAGTTTTCCTTTTGACCCTGGTGGTAGTATTCCTTTTGATCTGGGAAGGATCCATGATGAGACACATGCTACCATTGTTTGTTCCATCTCAATGCATACTTGTACAGATTCTAAGAGTCCTAAAGTAACCAAATCAAGAAGCTTCTGGAGATGGGGTTCATTGAGCCTAGTTCTTCAACATATGCCTCTTTCATCTTATTAGTGAAGAAGAAAAATGGATCCTTCAAGATGTGTATTGATTACAAGGATGTAAATAATATCACAGTAAAGAATACATATCCGATTCCTAAGGTAGATGGTTTTCTTAATGAGTTCAAGGGAGCTAGGTTCTTTACCAAAATTGACTTGAGATCAAGATATCATCAAATCCATAAGCGAGGGTAATGAAGTTGAAACAACCTTTAGGACGAACTGTGGGTTATACCATTTCTTAGTAATGCAATTTGAACTTACCAATATTCCAACTACCTTCAGAAGTTTGATGAATAAGATTTTGCAACTTTTCTCTTTTAGTTTGTCCTTATTTTCTTCAATGACATACTTATTTACAACAAGACACTACAGAATCATTGATAAGAGTTTTTAATATAATCCTAAGAAGGTATAGTGTATTAGAGATTGGCCAATACCTACTACCACTACTTAGACGATTTCTTGGTCTATTGTCATTCTATCACAACTTCATAAAATGAGAGATTAGCACTTAAGAGGTCCATTATTTAACACTATCAAGTTATCCAAAATAATTTAGTACTAGTTTACACCAAACCATTGTAATAAAGTAACATGTACTCATACATCAATATATAGATTGGTTTGGTATTATGATCTCTCCAAGTCATTATGTCAGGTGTTATGATATCATCTCATAAAGATTTCTAACATAACTTCAAGTCACAAGAGATTAGTCATTTTATATACTTCATTAATATCCAACTATGATCAACTACAATTAACAACGTTATTATTCTAATGACCATAGTAAGCTAACTTCTTACTTCTCCTAATATTTTAGTATGTCTAGATTTTTCTAAAAAGTTTACCATACAAAGTGATGTCAGTGGCCATGGCATACGGGTTGTATTGCTATAAGAGCATGGAGTTATTGCCTTTGAGAGTCGCAAGGTTACAGATAAGGAGATGGCTATGAATGTCTATGACCGAGAGATGTTGGCTATTCTTCATGCAATAAAGAAGTGACATCATTATTTGTATAATAGTTCATTTAGAGTTTAAAGTGTTCGCAGAGTCTTAAAGTACTTTATTACTCACGCAAATCTCACTTCTAAGCAACGTAAGTGGATAGCTACCTTGTAAAATTATGATTTTGATATCACTTATACAAGGGGTAAGAAAAATGTGGTAGCTGATTCTCTTTCCGAAATGTGGATATATAAGGTTAGCTACATAATGATTGGATTGAGGAGTTACATGAGGCCTACCTTTCCAAGAAATCCTCTAAGTGAAGTAGTGGAGGTAGGTGGTGACCAATCTTTGACACACTTCAACCTTCTTAGAATTACCCTATATCCCTTTTTTATTAGCAATATAGCCTAAGTACTCCATCTCTATTTACTAAAAAAGTAAATCTTCTCCTTAGCAAATACTTTGTCATACCTCAATACATCAAAAACCTTTTTCATATATAACAAATGAACATGTAGTGTCTTGCTGTAAATCAATATCTCATTGAAGAAAACAAGGACAAAGTAAAAGAGGAAACGTTGTAAAACCTTATTCATCGAACTCTGAAAAGTAACAGGAGCAGTGGTAAGTCCAAATGGTATCACCAAGAAATAGTATAACCCACAATCAATCCTAAAGGCTGTTTTAGCTTCATCACCCTCTCGTAGATGGATCTAATAATATATTGATCTCAAGTCAATGCTCTTAAAAGAACCTAGCCCCCTTGAGCTCATCAAGAAAATCATCTACCCTCTGAATCGGATACTTATTCTTCACTGTGATCTTATTTAGATTCCTACAATCAATACACATCTTGAAGGGTCCATCTTTCTTCTTCACTCCGAAGAAGCATACAATGAAGAACTAGGCTCAATGAACCTCATCTCTAAAAGCTCCTTGATTTGGTTGCCCACTTTTTCGCACTAACATTTAGATAATCTGTAGGGTGGCTTATTGACTGGCTTTGAATATGGCTCCAAATCTATAGGGTGATCGATTGCTCTCTTGAGAGGTAAGAAAATAGTCACTTCAAACAAATCCTTGTACTCCTCGAGTAGAGCTTTCAAAGCTGGATACTCAACTAAATTCTTGAATTGATCTTCAACCTCTTTGTTTAGGTGTAAAACAAAAATACAAGAGCATCTCTTATACTCATTGAGTTGCTTTATAGTGATAAGCTTAAAATTAGATTTACTAAGGATTCCTTGTAGGATATAAGCTACTCATCAATGACGAACTCCATGTACAACTGTGAAAAATTCATAGAAATCTTCACTAAGGTCATCAGCCAATCACATCCAAGGACAACATCTATGGGTCCGATTTTCAAAGTAATCAAGTTTGCCTTTGCTTCATAATATTCAACCAATTGTATAGAAACCCATGGACATATTTAAGTGTTCATCTCCTCTTCACCATTACTTACCTAAACTCTTATGGGCTGTTGTCAATCAATGGAAAAATAATGCAACTTGTCCACAACTGACTTATTCACGTATTACTACTCTCTATTAAAATAAATATATCCTTCTCATGAATGGTACTCTTCATAGAAATGTATTAGGACTCTTAGAATCTGTCCAAATACCCATTGAGATGGAACAAACAATGGAAGCGCCTGTCTCATCATGGATCTCTCCTAGATCAAAATGAATACTATCACCAAGGTCAAAAGAAAAAGTGTCAGTAGAATCATAGAATTGTTTTCGCCCAATATTCTTCTCAATATACTCATTTTCCGTGGCAGCCAGAAGTGCATTTGCCTCATCATTATCATCTTCTGAATCTTCAAAAACTAGTATGTTATGAACCTTGGCTTTGCATTCTTATACGCATACTTTGTTGCATGGTCGACTGTATACTTCTCACCACAATTGAAACACAAGCCTTTTTCCTTCTTTTCTTTGTATAGGTCCATAGGCATAGACTTTGGAGTACCATTAGGTGAAATATTACTAAACTTGTTGTCCCTTTATTTATAATTCACTCTTGGACTGTTTGCTATCCTAAAATTGCCTTGAGTCCTTGAAGCATTAAACGATGGATAAGTTAGCACTCTAGAGCCCATACTCCATGCATGATTGCTACCATAAACATTGCCAACTGCTGCCCCTGTTTTAAAACCATACTTGGTTGTCTAAAAGTGGGTTGAAATGTACATTTTCTTCTATACTTCCTTCCATATCTTTCCGCAAGCTTAATAGCCTTGAAGAGGGTAGTGGGGTTTTACGCCATAACATCAGCTCTAATAATGATAATTCTACATCATACATATACTTGTGGAGTTTAGCTTCATCACTTATAATCACTATGTACACAGTGAGGTGGAGAAATTGATTTATATACTCTTATACACTTAGGTCTCTTTGCTCCAATCCGTACATTCTTCGTGTCAATTTTACTTTTTCAATAGAGAAAACAAAGACCTTGAGCATAAGTGTCTTAAATGCATCCCAATTCTCCACTAGTATATTTCCTTTCTTGATGTACCTCCAGCAAGTATGCATAAACTCTTCCAAATATAACGAACCAAAGTGAATCTTCATGTCACTAGTCCTAGGAAATAATCAAAATAGGACTCAAATTTTAAAATCCATTCCTCTAAGTCGGATATGTACTTTGCTAAAACTATTTTATCTTTTAACTCTGTCTCGTAAAAAGGTTGCTATTCTAAAATAGGTTGATTCTGATTGGTAGGCATTGGACTTCCAAAATGGGTCGATGCTCTTCCATAAAGTGGCTGAGAATTAGTTTGGAACCTTCCCGATGGTAAAGAACCCCTAAAAACTTGAGGATTCAGCCCATGAACTTTGGATTAGCACCATCTATGTTGCCTGAATAATCATCATTCCTTTGAGAAGCTTCTCCCATTTCATATTGACTATTTGGAATGCCTCTTCATCCAATAATACCTTGACTTTGCACATTAAGATTGGATAGCTAAAGTGAAATTGATGACTTACTATTTCATTATGCTTTTTTCCTAGCATCCTTGGTACGCGTTTGCATTTGCATCCATTGAGAAAATTGAGCCATAATTTATGCATTGGACTCTACCAATTTGTCGATTGAAGCGTTCATTTGGGTTGTGGAATCCACCAACTTTTTAATAGAGGACTTCCTTTGGTGGTTGAACAACACCATTTGCTCAATTCTTAATAAAAACTTGGCATGCCTATGAGCATGTCCATATTCACACATGGTATAATTGAGAGTACTAAGTTCTTGCAATTGAGGCTCTTTAGCACTCTTGAGGTGCGTTTTCTAGCAAGGAATCTCTGATTTATTTCCCATGCTCATCCTGACCTTATTTTTTTCATTGTGACCTGTCATGAAAGTGCATTTCTACAAGACCCCCCCATTAGTAATTTAGCTGTAACTTAAGCTAGGAAACTCTGATTGCCAAATATTTTGGTTCAAATCAAAGCCAATGGCACCCTCTTTACCCTATTTTACCTTGTTTTGATTTTCAAGAGGCTTGAATCTTCATGAGTACTTGAATCTTCAATCCTCCACTCGCAATACCTATGTGAGGAATAAAATAGCATAGCAGGCTCCCTACACAAGCTTCAAATAACCAAGAGGTGGGTAAAGTTCTCACCGGGTCGATTAGTTACATCCCTTCGGGATCTTTAATAGTGCGGGAGGGTCACCTCTCTATTGTCCCACTATCTCCTTCGACATCCACATTTTTCCTCAATGGAAATCTCAATATAGCAAAGACGTGCTATTCTAATCAATCAACATAATATGCATAACTGGAAATATCCATTAAGCTCATTCCATGTGATGCAATAGAATGGAATTTTAATCGACAAGATGAGTAGGGAGAGGGTCTTACCACGCAATGACTCATTGCTTGACTTACCCTTTACAAGAATTTTTTATTTATTTTTTCATGAATCAATTAAATATTAGCAAGACATTGGATTAGAGTAATGATTGCCACCAACAATTCAATGTTGAACAAGAAGTTTAATAAGAATTAATATGAGAGATCAAGAATTGATGAGAAAAATGTCTTGTGCTTGATGAAGACTTGCATACTCCCAAATGCTTGAATAGGCCTCCCAATGCTCAATGTTGAGAAAATAACATTCAATCCTTGCTCATTGAATGCTTGAAAGCCTCTTGAAGCATCAGAGACTTGAGATTGAAGCTCAATCCTGTTTGTTCCAAATCTTGACTCAAGAATAAACTCCATAGCTCAATAATTCTTCATTTGGACCCAGAATGCTTCAATGTTGATAATGAAGGATCAAAACCGCATAAATTCTCTTGAAAAGAAAGGCCTCAGCCCTCATTAAGCTTCCAAAACCATGAGCTTAATGCTTGAAGAATAATTTTACTAAATTTCTCCTTCATAGAAGCTTGAAAGAGTCAAGAGAGCTCAAATGCTTTGAATGCTTGATGAATCTTGATGGATACTTACTGTAGATAAAATCCAAAGATGAAATGAGTAAAAGCCCTTTGAAATTGAAAACCTTTGTTCAAGCTTTAATGGCTGCCCATGGACTCCACATATTAGAGTTTGGGGAAGAATAAGAAATGTTGAAATAATGGAAATGAATGCTTCAAGCTGAAAATTACAAGCTCTAGTAAACTTCAATAATCACTATCAATGATCCCAACCAAAGAAGAAACAATTGTGAGCTACCCTAAGGACCCAAAAAATCAATGCAATTTTCAGACTATTCAAAATACTTCCCAAATGCCACGCGGCTGCTTGCTCCTCTCAAGAATGGTAATGTTTAAGTTCAAATCTTCATGTACAAGCAAGATATTATCGTTGTTGAGGCTTTACAAGTCCTGGAGAAGAGAAAGATGGAAGAAATCCGCTATGGAAGCTTCAAGCAAGCTTGGGAGAAGAAGAAGAAAGCTCTACTCCAAAAAGTAACTCAATTTTCACTCTTTCCTAAATCTAGTTTTTTTTCCAAGTTAAATTTGGCTGATTATATTCTCAAAAAAACTTATTACAACGGAGTGCTCATGCTCAACAGACTAGCTGGAGCTGATGCAAAGTCACCAATACATCATGTATACAAGCCTCTCAAGGTGGTCTGGGGGGGATGGGGGAAAGAAGCCATGGTAAGGGGGGGGGGGGTGTGTCGCCAACTGGGGCTGCCTGCCTACATCATGAAAAACAGACCTTGGCCGCCCCAAGTACGCATGAAGTGACCTCCAAGCTCCTGATGAGCCCTGGACTCACTCTGCACCTACTCCCATCGGCCGCAGAGGGAGTGGATGATGGAGGTTCAGAGCTCTGCTAAGGTCGCATGTGCTGAAAGTCTCTCTTTGCCGAAAGCCTCCTAACACCGTGCCTTCCAGATATGCCATCCAGTAAGACTCCCTATGATCTCCCATACCTTCGAGCAGTCTGTTGTGGGCTCCAGTACCTGGCGGATGGGTAGAGCCTCCAAACCGACCATTGCGCACAACCCTGCCTCAATAATGAATATCGTGTCCTGCATCCCCGCCTCATACAGAAGGTGACGACCCTGGCTGACTGCCTCCCAACAGAAAGCCCCCCATGAGATAAATCCAAGGTTGGGTACTATACAGCGAAGGATGCAGCATGTCCTCTCCACACGAGCTGCGCCTCCTTACATGACCAAAGGCGGTGCTTTGGGGTTTCCAGAGGCTGTTGTGTGCAGCACTTACAACCTCTCTCCTTCTGCATCTGGGCAAGCAAACTTCCCACCGCCAAGCCTCCATGTGCCACTAGCCATAGGAAATACCACACCCTCCTCGGCCTCCAGTTATTCCGTAGGCGGCGCTAGAAGGTCCATCGAAAGGGCTCCGTGATGCTATGCTCCGCCCAGTGCCTGCTATGTGACGGTGCCCAGTCCATATCCTCCTGCATCAGTGCATGTCTACGAATCCTGGCAGTGTACTCTAGGAACATGGGTGGCTTCTTGGCGACCATAGAGGCCCGCCATAGCCACTCTCCTGGATCCCACTCCAGCTCGTTAAGTGGTCTGCCCTCCTAGATCCAAAGGTGCCACTCCCTGAGCTCCTTCCAAAAAACATAGGGATCTAGTCGCCAAGTCTTTCCCTGAAGGCCCACCACTCGAATCCTCCTCCACGAAAGGGCGGCAATCCCCTCATCCTGCTGCCCTCTGTTAAGGGTCAAACGTCCCCCCTTTTGAACGGCGAAGAAAGTCCCCTGTGAGGCGCCGCCCACTCTACTTGCCACCTCAAGGGGGATGCCTGCTGGTGAAAATCTAGCTGCCCATACCTTCTCGGGCTTTATCGGCTCTCGTATCGAGGGAGCAAGCCACTCCGGAGGTATTGCTGCATCTATCTCCCTTCTCCTCAACTCCACTCCTCTCTGGCAGCCTGATACTTGCTGCACCACCTCCTCGTCCACCATCCTGTACACCTCCCACCATGTCCTGACAGTACGAGCCAGGTCGGCAGCCTCCCACCCAGCCCACTGGATATGGGAGCGCTCACCTATCTATGCCCCTTCCCGATCTTTGACCTGGGGTTTCCAGATCACCGGCTGACGGTTTATCTCCTCGTGGCAACTTGGGCGGCTCTAGATTAGGGCCTTGCGGAGACCCTGCCACATGCAGAGTAAGCTGCGAAGGAAAGGTGATTTGGGGGGGTAATCTGGGCTGATGTGAAGATCCATCTCACGGATGGCCTCCACTCGCCGCCAAGCCTCGGTCCACAGTCTTGAAGGCCCTCCTGCAATAAGATCTTCCAGGTCTTCCCTCCTGGTGTGAGACCGTGGACAACTAGCTTACCCAAGAGGGCCATACTCTGATACTCTGGGTCTATGATCCCAAGCCCTTCCTCTGGCCTATATTGTATGGTGGCCGTCCACGCCACCTTGGCCCTGGAATCCCTGGAACCATTAGACCCTGACCAAAGGAAATTCCGCACTAGGCGGCAAAGTTGCACTATGCAAGATGAGAAGAAGCACCAACACGAGGCGATGTACCGGGCCGTCGCTAGGAGGACCTGGTTAACCACCAGGGCTCGTCCGGCTAGTGAGAGGCGAGCCGTGCTTTAGTAGGTTAGTTTCCTTCGAATAGAATCAAGGACAGGAAGAAACTACTGGACAGGAGTGATGTTGAGTCCCACCTGGAACCCTAGGTACCAGACGGTCTGCCCTCTACTCACCCATCTAAATCCTAGGTGAACGCCCCACTCCGTGCTAGAGTCCATGTCTATGAGGAAACCAACCGAATTTTGCCAATTGATTTTCACTCCCGCTGCAGAATAGAATACGTCAAGAGCAAGCCTCACTCTCTCCAACATCAACTCATCGTCCTCTATGTAGAGGGTTGTATCATCTGCGTACTTTGAGTCTAACAACTCAGTCTCCTCTCTCACTGGAACTCGGAGGCCGTGTAATCTGCTCACACGTGCCCTGAGGAAGTGAGACATCGCCTCTGCGAAGAGAAGAAACATGTATGGGGCCAAGGGGCAGCACTGTCGAACCGATCTCGCTAGACGAAACTCCTCCCCTCTCCTTCCGCCTATGAGAACCCTATTGGTGGCCGATCTGTAAAGAGCAGAGACCCCACGAATCCAAACCTGGGGGAATCCCAACCTCACCATGGTGCCCTCTAGGAAATCCTAGTCCCCCCTCTCATAAGATTTCTTGAAATCCAAGAGTAGTATGGCCAGTCTCTGCCCACTGTGCTGAGCCCACTCAGTCGCATCAAATAAGGTAAATACATTGTTTAGGATGCTCCTATCCTGGACAAAGCCTGTTTGTGTGTCATGGATGATATCTGGAAGCACGGGGCGTAGTCGCCTACCAATCATCTTTGCCAATGCCTCATAGGCCACTAACAATAAGGTGATCAGTCTCCACTAGGAAAGCTCTAACCGGTCTCCCACTTTGGGAAGAAGACTGATGAGGCCTGCCGAGAGACTCCCTGGCATCTGTCCTGAAGTGAAAATCTCTCGGAAGGCCATCAATAGGGGATCCTTCACCACTTTCCAGTAGGTAGTGAATAAGGCCTTAGAGAGGCTATCCTCCCCCATGCATTTCTGCCCATCCTGTGTATGGAAAGCCTCCTCTAGTTCCTTCTCTGTGAAGGGGGCTAGGAGGGAGCGTTCCATCTCCTCTGTGACATGGGATAGGATGTAATCCCATACTTACTGTCTACATCTCTGTCCTCTAGCTGAAGCTGTCTCCTGCAAGAAGAGGCGTGTGTAATAGTCGGTGGCAATCTCCATCACCTCGTCTGGGCTAGAACGAGTCCTCCCATAGTGATCCCGAAGGCTGCGTATCTGCTCTCCTACAGTGCGAGGCTGGTGCACTTGGAAGAACTCCCTGCACATCATGTCCCCCTTCCGCGCCCAGAAGGCTGCTGAGGTTCGGAAAGAAAACTCCGAGCACCTGTCCTCTAGGCCAGCAATGGCTGCTCGCGTGCGCACCTCCTATGCGTGGAGGGTAGGGTCCCCTGGTGCCTCCTCTAATAATCTCTACATGGCTGCAAGGTCCCACCGAAGTGCACTCTCCTCCTCCCAGCTTTGCTACCTGGACTGTATGGCTGCCTCTTGGCAGATTCTGCTCCACTCTGCTAGGACCTCTGCGACCTCCTCTGCTATCCAGTCCCTCCTGCCCCGCTCTCTGATCCAAATCTGCTCTATCTATCTTGTCACCTCCTCCCTCCCTATAGATCGAGTCAGGGATCCGACAGGATCGTGCGTCTAGGGGGGATGTTGGGGGGTCAAGTGTTAGAAGAACTGGGCAATGATCGGACAACGTGGTGCTTGCAAACTGCTCAATCTGGCCTCCACAAGAACCTCCCCACTCTCCCACATAAAACCTGTCCAACCTCTCCAACAGGGCTCCACCTAGCCACATGTATCCCTAGGTGAAGTCCGACAACCTCTCCCTCCTGTGAAAGGCAGGGTCTCTCTAGGCATCGCGTACTCTAATTGCCAACAAGAAGACCTCCCATGCCTCCTGCTCCTCCCCAACCATGCCCTGGTAGTTTCTGCCTCTGCCCTGTTGGTCCTCCAGAGCCTCTAGATTGTTAAAGTCTCCTCCAACGATCCAAGAGTTCACCTCTAGGAGTCCATCTGCGGTCTCCACCCAGAACCTGCTACGTGCCCTAACCTCCGCAGGGGCATAGACATTGAGGACTCCAAGGCAGTCCCCAATATCCAATCTCACCCATAGAACCCTCCCTGCCACTATTGTCCTGTGGTCTCGTACACAAGCAGTGAGACTTGGGCCAATAGAGGTGCAAACGCCTCCACTCCTGCCGTGGGCACCTATGGCATGCTCCTTGTAAGTGTGCGAGCTGCCCGGAAGCACCTTCCCTACCCGCTGGGCTTGGGTACTCTATCGCCAGGCCGAGGAAAAGAAGGGTGACCGGGTGCCGGAGAAACCTGTCGTGGAGTGCAAATGCCTCCACAGTAAAGCCACTGTACCAAGAGACCATATATATGACCCCCTTCGTGGACGCATATGGTGAATTGGCAAGTAACTCGCGAGCTGCGTCCGCTGAACTGAGCCGGACCATGAAGATCCCTTGGCCCATTAGGACCACTTCCATGATTTGCACTGTGCCGATGCGCAGCGTGGAGTGAAGCCAGTCTCGAAGTTGTGGGCCCTGGCTGGGGAATGTTCTACTACCTGACCTAAATCTATTTACCTCTTCTTTCTCAAATTTACCTTCAAAATGGCATGTAGTTGATGCATTGACCTGCTATTTTAGCCACGGTCTAGCTAAATCTCCTCCAGATCTTTGTCATAGCCCCAAGATTAGCCTCTTCTCCAAGTGCAATGCCTATAAGTACCTGTCATGTGGCTCTTGTACCTATTGTCCAAGATATAATGGTGGAAAAATAGAAAAAATATGTCTGAAAATATGAAAATCAAATGGATATAAAACCTAAGCTCTGATACCACTAGTCAAGAAGAGGGTTGAGAGGTGAGAAAAATGATAGCAGAAAAGAGAGAAAACTAGAAAGATAGGAAAGAAGAGAGAGAAGCCATGGAAGCTGTGAGCAAGAAGGTGAGATGAGAGACAATAATTGTATTATCATCAAAAAGTTCTGAAAATTACACGTCATTATATTTTAGTAAGAGATTGTTATTGATTCCTTGTCACACTGACATAGGTATAAAAGGTGTGAGATATGTAATTTTTGGGACTTTTTAACAATAATACAATTATTATCTCTCATCTCACCTCCTTGGTCACAGCTTCCATGGCTTCTCTCTCTTCTTTCCTATCTTTCTAGTAAAAAAGGCCATGATACATAATGTACCCCCCAAGTGGAAGAGAGCTTACAGCTAGTGCTCAGGCTTGGATCTAAAGGGGACATCCTTCTCAAGATCATCATGACTAACAAAGATAGGACTTTCAATTTCATGGCAGACGAGGATAGTCACCTCAAGAGTAGACTTCTTGGATCCAAAGGGACATCCTTCTTAGAATCATGATGACTAACAAAGATAGGACTTTCAATTTCAGGGCAGGAGGATGGTCACCTTAAGAGAGGACTTGGATCAGGCAAAGTTCATAGTATCCATCCAAATCCAACTACCTACTTGATAGATGGGTGGAGACACTAGGCCTATCAGACCAGACCCCTTGCTAGCAGGACATTAACAACCATTCATTGCCCTAATCTCCTCCTACAAGAGTAAAACCCTTGGTCAGTCTTGGGAATTTCACCTTTGAATGAATTTCCAAAACCATACCAAGGTGAAATTAAATCCATATAGCTATATAACATACTTCTGAGCAGATCATTTGGGCACACAACGAAATCAATATTGCACTCAGATATATGTACCAAGCAGTGACGCAAGAACTTGCCTACAATTTCAAAAATGATTTGCTCTCTTTATCTGATACAGAACCCTTAGAACAACATGTTTTTCTTTTTAATGCCATCGATAAAGTATTAAAGAACACAAACCCCCTTCTCCCCCTTCAAATAGTTCAGATCAAATAATCAAGATTCATTATGGCACCTTTTCACCATCAGCATGTGATATCTCGTCCTTGGGGAAAGTCTGTGAAGTAAACATATCCTCCCAAGTATATATCAGACCAACATTAGTCCATGTCTTTAATATATCCATAGTCGTATATTTTATGGGTTTTGTAATCTGCAGAAACAAATACAAAGAATTTGCTTTTTTCCAGAGAAAATCATAAGTATTTGCAATGGCATTCAGATGACATACTTGAAAAAGCTTTTCTGTGCATACCCAAAAAACATGCCATTACCATTTACCTGCTCAAAGCAACTGATACTTGTGCTCCCACCCTTGCATTAGACTTAACCAGCTCTATGTCTGTTGTTGAGTTAAGAAATATCCTATGTGTCCATCTTTAAATATTTTGGTCTCATGAACCTGGAACATTGTAAGGATACTTGCAGCAAGCGAGGCTCCACCAGTAATTTCATTGACTCTTTTGAGTAAAAAGGGGGTGATTGTGCTTCCACTAATCTTTTGCTTCCTATGAAAGTAATCATGCACAGAACACAAAAAGTGTTTTAGAGACAATTTCTCTAGTGATGGGAAAATAGTGAAAATGTAAGTCCCAAAATTTGTAGAAACAACTGGATAAGATATGGATTCATGTCCATAATCATTCATGTCATGACTTTTGCCCATGAGTACATAGACATGAATGCCAACCCATCTGAGAACAAGACTAAAGCAGTTGAACTAGCACATTTACTCCAGTGTTTCTTTCTGTTCTCATTTCACTCGAGTTTCATTTCTGTTCTAGATTATTAAACATGAGTTTGTATCAGCACTAAAAGGGTCCCACGAGAGTTAGAGGTTTCCAATAGCTGCTTGTAGGCACTAATATCTGAGCAAAAATATCTGAAACTGGTGTTCTAGAATCCAGTTACATTTCAAAACCTACCAGCAGCAAAATGAAACTCTTCATCAATGTACAAAGGGGATAGTCCCCAAAGCAACAATCATCCAAAGACCTTGTTAGAAACAGCAGTAAAACACACCCATGTAAGACACTTGCACATCATCAAATAGCACTAACATGGATGGATTTTTGAATTGAGTGTAAGCCAGCATCACACATACACACAAACGATCTTTCTGTGGTGGAAAACTGATGTTAAATATCAAAGTACAATGGCCTCCCACAGTCTTCATCATGAGTATTCACTTAGAAGTCAGCATCCCAAAACATCAAAAGCTTTCGTTTCAATGGAGTGTGGAGACCTGGGAAGCTGATAGTCTGCCAGAGTTGCAGCCCACCCTGTAAGAAGTATTGATGTCTTACTTTGACACAGCCAGCCATGCGAGGGAATTGCTCCCGCACTGCTAATTCTTGCAGTAGTCAAGATACCTACTGTTGATTTATGGATTTTTGCCGTTCGGATGCAACTTCAACAACCAGAGTCCAGGACCAAGAAGGTAGAGGCTCGAATTTTTAGGCTGTTGCAATCAAAAAGCAAGAGGCCCAAGAGGCCTTCCTTTTCACTATGGGGGCAAGGGATGCTTCAACACTGGAGAGACCCAAAATCCCACAAAAGGGATGGTTCTTTGGAGCATTCTTGGGGCTGCAGGCGACTGGGAGGCAATCTTCTCAAGTGGATTTACAGGTTCTACATGTAGGATACTAGGCTAGTTCTCAGAAAAGGTGGATCGGTCAGTTAACAAGCACTACTATCTTGGACCATGCCCCATCCTAATCCATTGTGTGCCCTTATATCCACCTTAGACTCTCACTCTCCATTCCCTGATTACAAATAGATGTGCAAGTCCTTTGCTAGAGATTGGCATCAACTGTCATGGATTACCAAGGAGATGACTCAGACTGTTGGATAGCGCACGATTGAAGAGTAAGCCTATGACTGCCTACCACTAGCCCATGGCTGAGTAGACTCTAGCCCATGACTAAGTAGGCTCTAGCCCACATGTGTGGCTGGTAACTGCATCTAGGGATCAAAAAACAAGCTACAGATTAAAAGATCATTCGTCTAACTGCTCATGTCACTCTCCGCATCAGAATTAGAATGATACTAACTACCACTAGAGGAATAGGTTCACCAATTCCTCTCACATGCACCCGATGAGCAATCCTAAAGCACGTTGCAAAAATAACATAAGTTTATACTCAAAACCATAGTTGTCAAGTACAAAAGGTATGATTCGATAAAATACAATACTAAATGGTACCTTAAGATTTTATAAGGTACGGTACAATATTAGTACGAAAAAAAATCATCTTAGATATTTTGGACTAAAGATGATAGAATAAATATGTAAAGTCTCAATAGCAATGCTATTAGAGTATACAAGATGATTGCTTGAGAGTAACATGCCAAAACCTTTATGGTATATGCCTCATACACAATAAGCACAATACACAAGTTACAAGCACATACATGGAATTGACTTTACACACACACACACACACAAAGGCTTGAGAGAAAAGGAGGGTGTGAGAGGCAGAGAGAGGCTTTTACCTTTTTCTTTTTTTTCTTTTGGGGGTGGGGGGGGAAGTTTCTTTTTTTTTAAATACGAAATCATTCTAATACATACCATACTATACAAATTGTATGGTATGGATCAGTCCGTACTATGTACAGAGACAACCCTGCCTAGTTTGGCATCTAACCTAAGCGAGAATATGTAACTTGACTTTTTGGAGGGGAAATTCATAGTCAAAGGACTTCCAACAAAATAGGGGGTTCACCAACAACTCCCTCTTCCAGCATACAACATAAGCAAAATCTATGCCCCTTTGGTCATGGACCTAATAAGCTCTTGGAGAAGGCACCATTATATTCTTCCCCCAATAAAGAAAGAGGGAGACTTGAAGGTAGCTCACAAGAGTACAACAAAACCCATAGATGGGCCCTTTCATCCACTCCCACCTCTTTTCGCTTGTATAGAGAATGTCATCTTTCTTTGGAGTGGATTCCAAAACGTCACTACAAGATAGAAGTAAGAGATATGGCTTAAAGGGAAATACACACACGGTGAACCATGAATGGTCACATTGGTGTTTTTTTTTTTTTTTAGGGGGGCGCCAACGGCAGGGGGAGGGAAAAGGGGAGGTGAGAGAGAGAGAGAGAGAGAGAGAGTGTGTGTGTGTGTGTGTATGTGTGTGTGTGTGTGGAGATAATTTGAAAGAGGTATGAAAATTTAAAAGAAGAGCCTCCAATAAGCATGAAAACTTAAAAATAAGTGTCTTAGTGCTTAGCATGATTTTACAGTCTACCCATCCAAGACACTAATGCTCCAATATCCACAATTGTCTCCACTATAAGGTGATAGAGATCTAGAGTAGACCCCTCCATACCCATGATACAAAGCACTTTGTACAATTGAGTGACGGTGGTGACTATAGCCCTCACTTCAAACCTAAATTCCTCCTTCAAGCAAAGTTGTTGAATGGTCCTTGCTTCTTGTTGACTTGATACAGACTACCCTTCAAGCCATTCCTTGAACTCCGTGGGGACCACCACCTTTTGAAGTTTGTTCTGGATATCAAAGAGATGCTAGAGAAAAAATCACATTACTGCAAGTTGTGTCTAGAAAAAACCACATTGCTGCAAGTTGTGTCTTCATTGGCTTCTTGGACTTCAAGTCTAAGGCCAAGCGATAATGGGAAGCACTCAATTATTGCCATTGATGAAGCCAACGATCTTACAAGCATCATCCACAATCCTCTTTACCCACTATAATATGCCTATATCTTCCATGAGAAGATCTAGGCAATGAATGGTGTACATGTGTCCATACTATGGATGGAAACTCGGCCTCAAGTCTCCATCTCATAGATGCACAATTCCAAGCATTGTCTGTGTGACCACTTGGATTATGTTTTGCAAACCAAGCTACATTGACATAGAATAAATATTGAAAGTGAACAAATCCTTCAAATGATTTATCTGCATCCTCATCGTTATATTTAAGAACTTTACTTCCAATATGGTTTGCTTAACATGGCGATTTATGAATGAGCCCATGGTTCTCCTTCCCCTCACATTGGTGTCCACCAGCCAAAAGAAATTGGTACCACGTGGAAAATAAAGAAGAATGTTAATAATCTCTCTTCTTGCAATCGCTCCATCCATCAAATAGAATGGAGCAACCATACATGGCCCAACAGGCACGCACAGGCTCAAGGGATTTGTTGATTCTTTCATCTCTTCTCATTGACCTTCTTTGTACACACATCATGCTATGCCACTCCATACGATCCCTCGCAATTTCCAATAGTGCAACAATTTTCATCATCTTCTTCCATGGGTCCACTTGCAAGATACGAAAAGAGAGATTGCACTTAATGATAATGGATGTAATCTCTATTTCTCTTCTCATTGTCTATCTTTGAGAGAGAAGAGAGGACCAAATAGACCACCCAATGCTCCTTGGATTCCAGCCTTCTCCACACTATTAAAAAAGCTCCCCCACTCCATCCTCACACACCAAACAAGCAAGCCTTTAGCCTTCTAAAGTTCTCTATACCCTCTTCTAATTGTCAACCTCTTGTAAGCAAGCTCTACCCCCCCCCCCGCTCACCCAAAAGAATAAACCTCCCTCTCTCTCTCTTTCTTCTTTTTGTAATAGGTAATCGTATTAATTACAAAAAAAGTACAAGATTGCATGATTACAAGATGCAAGATGGCTCTGGGCATGGCACTAGGCCATTGTGCATAAACTCACTTTACAGAAGATCAAATAACTAAAAAAGTACAAAAGTCATGGCAAAGAAGCAGGCAAGATTGTCGTATCCCAAGGAGCCAAATCCTCCCTAGGGAGAAGATCAACATGCTACACAAGATCTAATTGCTACTGTAGATAGACCCTTGAGTTTGACTGTGTCCCTGGATGCTTGCAGCAGAGTCAAAGACAAAAGCATTCGGGGTGATCCAATTCCACTAACAGCCCCAAAATCTAAAAAATTTGAGCATGACCCTCATATGTGGCTGCACCATGGTGGGATATTTGGCCCTGGCAAAAACCCAATTGGAAGGGCACAGTGATAGACCAACAACCGCTTGCCAAATATTTGTCAAAAGAGCTTGAATTTTCCTAGCCAAAGAGGGCAGGAAATAAATCTATGATGCAAAGATTCCACGCTGGTTGTACAAAAAAAAGCAATTGCCAATTGAGATTCAGCACTTAGAAAGGGCCGAAGCAAGGGGAAGCCCACCAATGATCACTCTCCAAAGAAAGAACTTCCATTTGAACCCGGTCTTGTTTAGCCATCCTTCCATCACTGTCATTTTCCACCCAGCCTTTGATTTATGCATACCCCAAAATCGCATTGGCTTCAGTAACTAGCCAATGCTTGTCCTTAATCAAGAGGTGATACACCCGGTTAGCTGAAGCCTTTTGAAGACAAAGATGACTAGGAAGATCCCAATCTTGCCACCCAAGGGCAATCCAAGTCAAGTGTAGGAAAGGTTAAATAGATTGCATCAACCTTTCAATTTGGCCCCATAAGTCGCCGTATCCACAAGGAATCCGGAAATGTTTCCTTGCCATGTACGGAAAGACATCAACCCCCCACGGCTCATCAAAGTGCCATCCGCAACAAAAGACAAACCAAGACGTGTTGTCCTCCTATTTCCCATCTCAAGAGAGCAGCCACAACACCGCCAACAATTCCAACTGAAATAATTTGCCTCCAAACGACCCTTTGTAGGATGCCAACAGGCCTTCTCAAGAACAAGCCTCCAAGAAGAAACCAAATGATTTACCAAGATGGAGGAGTGTGGAAAAGTGAGTATTTGGGCTAAGAACATGCCACCATGATGCATGTATGTTGGTGTTACCATGTACAATACCTCGGTCTTCTAGAAAAAAGAGGACTATAAAGACCCAAGGATGATGATCACTACGCATTGCTCTAAAGAGTGACCAACGAAGGGGCACCATATGGGTATGTACATCCAAAATCGCCCCGCCACCCATGCTTTTCGGGGTGCAAACATGGCTCCAAGAAATCCAAGAGATACCTACATGCAAGGAGTCCTTTTTCCAAGAAGCGGTGTTCCAAGGTGGAAGCGGTAAAAAGTAGGTAAACGTGGGTAGCATGATGGCTTGGGGTCCTTTTAGGTGTACATAAAAGGGCCACCCCTATGTTTTCCAATAGATAAATTTTGCCTCCATCTTTTCGGAGATCCATTCCAACAAGTATTTTGACTAAACATCAACACTTAAAGGATGTAGAATTGATTAGTGAGGCCATCCCAACCAAGGATTTTATCCATGGGTAAGTGCAATAAGACATCCATGACCTCATCTTCATTAACGTCACTTTCCAATGCAACCTGTATGTGAGATGAAAGGTGGTCCCAAACCAAATCATAAAAAGCCGAACGGGCTATAGAAACATGCTCAGAGGGGTGCTGGGCTACTCCAAGAGCTCCATAAAATAGTCACGACACATGCAAACAATGGACTGCAGATCTATAATGATGTGCCCATCGGTATGATGTAGTCTAACCATATTCTAACAAGCACAGGAAGGATGTAGACCCTAAAAGAATTTATGAGACTCACAACAAACGTCTTGCATATTGTCAATCGAATATTTTAGTTTAGACTGTTAATAAGATCTCAATTGGAATTGGTGGATAAGATCAACCAACAACATAGACATCAAGAACAAGAATGTATCATATGGGGATTGAAGAAACAATGAACACACAAAGGCTGATAGTTCCTCTATTGCCTGTCAACACTGTTTGCAAAGGCATGCATAATGGATACCATATTGTTGAGCGACCCTTTGTACATTACCAATCAATTGCTCAAAGGAGTAAGCTTCTATTGATGCAAAATCAGACACGAATCGGTCAAGCAGTTGCCCCATATAACCATTGAAAACAAGGTGCTTCAAATAAGATGAATTGAAGAGCAATGGAGGCTTACCCAAAAACTATGCAAAAGGAACCATTGACTGTGCAAGCATCTCAAACTACACATGAAAATGCTCCGACATACCATAGCTTTGCAAGACTTGCATGTTCAAGATCTCTAGCATGAAGGCATCATCATGCATGACATAGATACGATCTAATCTAGACCATGTATTGATGTGTTCTGCTGAGTGAAATTTGAATCCCATATCCGATGGGCAGAGCCAAAACCAAAGATCTTGTTTAAGAACATTTAGAGCAAGCGCCTGCCAAACACGAGTCTCACAAGCATCCATCACCAAATGCTCAGAGGTAGAGCATTAGTACACATATTGAAATCTCCCATCAACAAACCTAGTCTACCAAGTGCCAAGCACGCTGCAAGTCTGTTCCACAAACCAGCTCTACACACCAGATCATTCAGGGCATATAGACCCACCAAGCATAGGACCCCATGCTAGCGATTCAAGAGTTCCCTCATCAAGAAAATCAACCAGCACTGCAAATGAGTTTAACCTATGACTTGCCGAATTTGAGGTAGAGGGATCTTCTTTCTTTTTTGAGGCAGACCTTTGATAACAACGATCCCATGGCGTAATCACCTTACCCCGTGTGTCCAAGGCAAGTCTCGATGGATCTTTAAAACAGTCTGCAGAACCTTTTACTACAGAAGATATCCGAGGGGCAAAAGGGGCCATGTCATTATTTGGACGTGGCATGGGGGGCATATCTTCTCATCGAACATAGGTACATAGAAAGTCCTGGGCAGGACCAAGCATAGCAGCTGAAAGTCAACAGTACACTTCTTGCTTCTTTTAGGGCATACATCCACCCAGCTTTGATCTGGGTGATCCAAAGACTAATATCCTCATTAATAGCCGGGGCACTCCCAGCTCCTAGAGCTACAAGTTTTTCTGGGCATTCGACCATAAGATGTCCCAACTGCCCACAAGAGAAAGTGTGCCAGTAAAAGTGCTCCATTTCAAATGAAAATGCAATGATGGCATGCCATGGTAAATCAGCCACAACCAATTAGGCCTCTTGCAATAGGTATTCCATAACATACACATGTGATTACGATTGGTGGCCCTTAAACTAGGAGGCACCAAGACTGTAGCAATGGCTGCCATAGCTTCCTTTAGCAAAGGCCAATACACGAAAAGGCAATCTTTCACTTCTACCAACACTGGGCACCCCTATTGAAGCAAGCGCTGACAATCAGCCAACAGTCGCCAAGGCACGGCATGAATGAGTGGACGATCAAAAAACAAAGACACCTTGGCTAGGAGATTATCACGAAGTGTGGCTGACTTTAACATTACTTCATAAAAGCCCCGTACTGCCACAAAAATCTCTTCCACACAATCACCCAACATAAGGGAATTCAACTAGTGGCAGATCAAAGAAAGCACCAAAATTCGGCTTGTAAAGAAAAGGATAACCCCTTCATAAAATGACAAAATGAATGCCAAACTGTCTTTGTATCCACAGCAACTTCCAAAACATCATCCTAATCCTCGATACACAAGGTCTCTTGATTGTGTTGGACATAATCTCCGACTAACGTATCAACAAACTCCAGCAAGTGTTCCCACTCAAAATCTTGTGATTCCTAGCGGTGGTAGATGTGACCTGTGCATAGCAGCACGGCTGGTAATCATATCATTTGGCAGATGTTCCTCATGGTCTTCCACCAAAGCATCAAAAGCATGTTTGCCACATTTGACTGGTAGTTGCACATCAGGACCAGGATGAACTTTGAACAGGGGACCACCATCTCGGTACATGGAACCATTTCTTCCCCCTCTTCGGCATCCGAATCAGGCCCCAAAGCCTCCACCACCTGATCGATAAAAGTGGTGTTCAATTCAGACATGATTACTGTAGCAGCAAAGTACATGCATTATATTCACCAAATCATCTGACTGATTTCTGATCTGTGATCTGATCTGATCTGAGATTTGCTCTGTTCAGCTCCAAAATATGCGCTCTGCTCTGCTTCTCTGTTCTGCTCTAACTAAGATCTGCTCCTGCAATCTGCAAAACTGCGCTCTTCGGAAATCCAAAATCTGTTCTGTTCTCTTCTCTTCTGTTTCCGCCGTTTCCCAACCCCCCCCCCTTCCCCCTCATCAGGAACTGCAAAATCCTCAATGCAGCCTTCCAATGAACTGGCTCGGGTTCACTCATGAACCTTGCAAGCAAACCTACAAGAAAACACATATCAATCCGAGTATTAAGAAGCTATATCAAGGACCCAATCAAGTGCCTTTAGCACATAGCATCTACTGCCAATGAATTCGCATGGGGCATAGCCTTCCAATTCGGATCCATATGAGTAGAAATAGCCTTACACTCCTCCATCTCCCTTGCACATACAACTATTGGGAGATGAAAATTCCCCTCTGAGTCTACCAAATCTCATGACCTAGAAAGAAGTGGAGAAGCCCATATCCCTCATCTTGAACATCTCTATGTAGTGCCTCCTCTATCTACTTGACCTTCTAGGCATGGTCACCTGTCAAAATGAGATCATCCACATAAAGCATGAACAACTCATGCCCTCTGGCTAAGGTGTGCACATACAACTAGGGATCAGCATAAGAATTCCAATACCCTAACTTCCCTTGGAGGAATGAGTCGATCTTCTCATTCCAAGCGCTTAGAGCCTGTGTAAGGAATGCAAACTTCACATCAAGCTAATAAACTGGACATCTCCTATAGCTTGCTAAGGTAAGAACAGCCCTAATGGTAGCCATCTAAGCTATAGATGCAAAGATATCATGGAGATCTACCCCTCTCCGTTGCCCAAATCCTTTCGCAACGAGCCACACGTTTTGCTTATCCAAATTGCCACCACTATGGTAGTTGGTCTTACAGACCCAGTTGACTCCAATCACCTTCCTATGAACGAGGCAAAAGATCCCAAGTACCATTCCGCTTAATCGCATCCAACTATTGGTCCATATCCTTCTTCCAATGTTGTGATTGCGAAGCGTCCTTCATGGAGGTGGCTTCCCTATCATGGATGGCATGAGACATCAAACAATAGTTAGTATAACCAAGCTCAGTGGAGTGTTCCTGATTTTTCTGAGATCGTCGTGGGCCATCTTGTGGTGCCACTCCTCAAGAACTCCCTCCATTCTTGCATCATAGAGTGTATTACGTGCCCAACAAGGAGGAGGCCAATACTCCCTTGCTCTACCTTTGCCAAAGTCTTTGAAATGTCAACCAATGTCAACTCAACAAGTGAATCCAATAGTGAAGCAATCTACTCCTCCATTGATAGTGGAGTCTCAAGGGGCATAAGTTCCAAAGACACTTGCTCAGGTGCCCAACAAGATGGGATGGCCAACACCCCCCTCTGTAGCTGGAAACTCCACAAACGGAACATCTCGACTCTTGTATACCCCCTGTGAAATCGGATCATAAAGCTTATATCCCTAGGACTACAAGCTATAACCTGCAAACACTTGTCTTTTGGAAGCCGACTCAAACTTGTTCCTCTGTTTCTTTTGAATATGAACATAGGCATCAAACACAAATACCCTGAAATAAGAGACATTTGTCTTTTGACCAAAATAAGGCCCAAAAGGTACCATACCAACCACAATCAATGTAGGTGACTGATTAAGGATGTGGATAGCGCTAGCTACTACTTCGGGCTATAGACACTAAGCTGTGTGCCAACACTCCATCATAGTCCATGCCATCTCGATCATACTGTGATTCTTCCACTCCAATATGTCATTGGCCTAAGGTGTGTTTGTGTTGGCAAACTCTTGGTAAATGCCATAATCTTCACAAAACCTACCTAGCTCCTTGGAGGCAAACTCCCCTCCTTTGTCGAAACACAAGGTCTTAGAGTTTCCTACTAGACCTATTCTCCTCGAAGATCATCCAATCCTCAAAGTGTGAAAATGCTTTAGACTTCAACTCCAAGAAGTAGACCCATGTCATCCTATTAAAATCATCAACAATTAGCATAAAGTATAAACTCCCCTTAAAGGACTCCATCCAGACTGATCCACGTAATATCCATTGAAACAAGCTCCACCAACTTCTTAGCCCTACGAGAAGCCTTGTTGGGGATTGCATCTCTATGCTACTTGCCACAAATACAAGACACACATGGCGGGTGGCTCACCCCAATCTCAAGCAATCAACGCACAAGCTGCCTTTTCAAAGGTACTCGTAGTTGAGGTGGCTGAATTAAGCATGCCATAGCTTGGTCTGAGTCTGTGAAAAAAGAAGAGAAGTAAAGGTTGCTGAAGTCCACATCTTATAGACTCCATTCTCCTCATGACCTTCACGAAGAGCTTGTAGAGAATTTCCATCAAGAATGTGGAAAGAGTCCTTATCAAACTAGACCATAAGGCCAAGAGCACAAATCTTGCTCATAGAAAGATGATAACCTAAAATCGACACATAGAGAACTGATGATGTGTGGGCACACACCTTGCCCATCCAAAATCAACTACATATCACATTTTCCCTTTATAGGAACCAAATAACTATCACCAACAAGAATTTACCCATGCATCAAACGCATACGAGCAATACCATCTATAGAAGGAGTCATGTGGCAAGAAGCACCACTATCCACAATCCACTCACATGGCTGGGGAGCCATCATCACTACATCAAAGGCTACCGGAGGAGCATCCACAATCACCTCCAAGGGGAGAAAGGCGACCGATGAAGGAGCAATTACCACTCCAGAGTCCTTCGTAGATTTCTCCTTCTTGGTGTCCTTCTCCTTGTCAAATCAATCCTTCTTCCAATGACCCATCTTGCCACAAATGTGACAAGTAGACTCTGTGGCTTTAGCTTGCTTGGTCTTCTCACCCTTCTTCAAATGCTCAATGTGAGCTATCATGGCCAAATTGCAAGAGAGTAATTAGGAGCAAATCCAGACACCTTCAGTCCCCCCTACAAATAGCAAAGCCTTCGTCATGGAAGTCTTTCCTACTACAAGAGTTGAAAAAAGTTTAAGTAGAGCTGGCCGCAATGAAGCAAGAAATGATCAAGAAGGAAGAGCATATTAAAGAATTGCAAGAACAGTTGCAAAGCCTGAAGAAGGAACAACAGAAAGCAAAGGAGGATCCCACAACAGAGTCATTGCAAGTAGAATTGGCTAACGAGATACTAAAAGTGAACTCATCTAATTCAACATATTTTGTACAGAGCTCAAGTTAGTAATCAAGGAGAACAAGAGGATTGAAAGTAATAAGAGAGAAATAAAGATTGGTGGTCTCGTTTGATTTAACAAACTTGTGTATAGAAGTTATGTTAGTAATCAAGGACTCACGAGAGTAAGAGGATTGAAAGTAATAAGAGAAAAATAAGGATTGGTGGTCTCCCCCCACGCTAGCATAGGAAGAATCTTGCTCCAAATTTGAAGCAAGATTTCATCCTAGAAACAAATGTCCTGCGAGCAAAGTTAAGCAAGGTCGTCCCTTTCATAGATTTGGAAGAGTCCATCAGCATTATCCCCTAAAGTCAAAGAAGTGCGAAGGAATGGCAATTGGGCAATATATTGAGGAGAAAAACCGGTCATCAGGGAGTTCCACACCCCACTTGCCCAAAAGTAAATGTAACTTACATGGAATTTCGCTTCCCTCTTATCAATAATAGATCCTGACGTAATTAAAGGTCTTATGATTCATAAGAGCCATAGTTGCCTCCGTATGACGTACGGCACCGTCTGCACGGTACGAATTCGTACGTTAAAACGGATCTATTTGGGCCACCTAGCCTACGCATCCTCAATCTTGCGTCCCGCATTTCATGCTTGCCCGCATCCCGCGTTTCCCACGTTTCCTACACTCTTTTTTTTTGGGGGGGGAGGAGGGAGAAAGCCATGCACTCCCCCCCCCCCCCCCCCTCAAAAGCCCTCTTTGGATGCCTTCCAACTAGCAGCCCTCTCTTTGACCGTTGACCCCTCTCTTTTTGACTGTTTGAACTTTGACCCTTCTCTCATCTACAAAAGATGCTCCTCTCCTCCATGCTTCCACACCAAGTTTCAACCATTGAGTCTTGACTCTTCAATCTTCACTCGTGAGTCATGACATGTAATGAATCATGATTTCAATCATATGACATGAAGACTCAATGTTTTGTATGAAATTTAGGTACATGTTGTTGTAGGCATTGATATATTTACATACCCACATAATATTGTATTTATTTTAGTTTACAATCAGAAACTATGTTTCCCCGTTTCTTAAATTTGGCACAAACTCCGAAACTCCAGTTTTTCCCATTTCCGTTTCCCCCCTTTCCAAAACTCCCCCGTACTAAATTATGGATGGAGAGATAGACTTGGTACATGTCAATTGGTACATGTCAAAACCAACGACCAAGTCGTAGATATCTTTATTAAAGCATTAGGTGAAGATAAGTTTAAGTACTTTAGAAGTGCACTTGGGGTATTGTATTTGCAAGCTCATTTTGAGCTTGAGGGATAGTGTTGAGAAATAAGACATAGACTAACTCATATCCTATGTATACATAAATAAAGTAGAAGCTGAGTGTGAAGTGACTAAAAGGTTAAAAGATGTCTATCACTTTTGAAGATATTTTGAGTGTAGTCAGTTGACAAAGAGAGAAGGAGAAGAATGAAGACAAAGAAGCACAAAAAGTCTTGAGCCTCCATATCTTGTGCCATTCCTCCTTCCGTTGCACATCCCCTTCTATTTTGTTCAGAAACTTGCAGTGGATGGCTGGTTGGCACCGATGCTGCAACATGGAGTTTGCCAATGTTGCCATACCAATCCTTGGAGACCCAAAGAATTGACTAACATATTACTTAGGGAGATTTCAATTGGCAATTAGTCACCACAGGGCAACATCTACCCTGTGCTACAGAGATGCAGGACACGATCTTAATCAAAGAACCTAGTTCGCACAATGGTAGAAGTGGATGCCTTGTCCAACCTCCCAGTTTTGGAGCCCTCAGCATTCCACTATGAGGCATGGGAGCTGATTGGGAACCTCACAGGGTGGCATGTCTAGAAGGCCCATAGCTGATTCTTCACTAGAAAGAGCCCTTCAGTATACACGACCTTGGCACTTTGGCTTATGCCACCTTTGGCAAAGCTTTGGTCTGACATTTCTGGCACCGTCAAGGGCTTCAGAAATTGCTCACATCTAAGGTTACCACGGCATATTCTTCACACTGTGGGGTGGTCTCCCTAGGTGGTGCTACAATCCCATGCTTTGGCTTCCTTTTCACACCTCCCCAGACTGCATTGAGAGGTCTTCTACTGAAATGATGTAGATTTCTGCTCCACTGTTGACCAAAGATTAACTTTTTGCACTAAGCCCCAAAACATTCTGAACCTGCTGCCCTACTTTCTGATCACTAAATATCTTTCCTGAAGGTAAAAGGAATCTTATATGTCCATGGAAGGCCTGCAGGTAATGACAACTCTGCTGAAAATCATCCAAGAGGGCACCACACACATATTACACTTCAAGGGAAGATCTTTATAGAGTTTATGCCTGCATATGTGTTCTTTTTTAGAAAAATAGAAAATTTCTGCAAACTCCATAGAAAAAGAGGATCAGCAACGCACAACACATGCATGCAAACTCCCACAAAAACTGACAGAGCCGATTGGTGAGCAGAGAAACTGGCAAGACGAGAAAACAGCAGCAGAAACAAAGGACAAAAAAGAAGTGAGAAGATAGACGAGAGAGCAGGACAGCAAAAGGAAGAGGGTGAACAATCAAGCACAGTAGAAGAGCAGATTCAGGTCGCGCAAGGCAGGAACTGACCACAATTGTCAAATAGAATCCAAGATCTGAAATGAGCATGTCAAGCCAATCATTTAGGCCTGAACAGCAGGCTTGCTAACCTGGGAAGACATGCTGGCATAGCAGAAAAATGATAGCTGCAGAAACAATGCTCCATCCTCCTCCTCCATCCACACCACCCCTCATTTATCTCACATTGTGCCATGTGCAGGCACACATGCGCACGCATGACACTGTTTTGGTGATACTTTATGTTACTGGTGGAGAAACCTCAGAGCACACAAATACATTCACTTAGATTGAAATAAAGATAGAAAGATATACAATGCTTCTTGCAAAGAACTACTGATTGCTGACTCAATCGGCTTGGCAGCTGCTTCATGTTCTTCCGGGATTGGCACCCCAATGAGTAGTCCACTCTGTAAGTCCAAACAAGAGTTTGCACCTATTCAGCATGTCGTCCAAGAAAACAAGTTAGATGAAAGTCAAAAGTAGTGTGAGACTGACATGATAACATCAGTTTTTGACACTTTTTAATCATACATTCAATGCAGTACAGATGATTATATGTACAACAGGCCAGTCAGGAAAGAGGTAAGAATTTCAATGCCAAAAAAAACATTGTTAAACACCATCACTAATTTTTCTTCCTCTAAAAGTATACCACCTTTAGGTGCTTGTCATTGTTGATCCAATTGCCATCTTGTCTATCTCCTTTCTGATTCCAATAAATGTTATCTAATACCCACGACCTCACATGTGGCATGTCTTCATGATTGTTTAGTAAGGGCGTGCATGTGACATCTTTTTCCATTGACAAACATGAACGGTCTTTCATGATCTGCCTAAGGTGCATCAATAATAGTGTTAGAGCACAGATCTATCCTTTGAAACTTCCATGGAAGGTGTTTGCAAGGTGATCACCAAAGTCTTGCAGTCTGGACCTCTGTTTCTCATGATAGAAAATTTCACAACTGATCATGTTTGTAGGTGACTAGGGCTCTCACCATCCCCACCTTTCGTGGCAGCAGGAAGCCGCATTTGCAGCAGATTTTGGACCTGCCCTCAAAGTGGCATGCACCTTCATGCAATTGCCAAATGATCTAACATGATTGACATGTTCTGCACACACATGGAGGCAGCACTGCTGCATCTTTGCTGGCAGCAAAGGCTAAATTATTCTCTCTCTGTTTTGTGAAGTTTTCTGCTAATTCCCTCCACTTACAGTCTAGTTCTCCCAGCCAATAGTGCACATCAATGAGAATATCTTCCTTTTGGAGATCTTCACTTTTTTTCTGCTGCAATTTCATCAAAAGGCTTCTCCTTCTGTGCCGGTCAAGCTGACTGGAGATAAATTATGAGACCAGTCCATTAAAGCTATCACATAGATGCATTCACATTGAGAGTTCATCAAAAGTACCATTTCACTCCTGAATGAAGATGATCGTGTTGCACTGTCAAAGTTTCATGCTGCAAAACCGCCCAGCCCCTTTGGAATTATTTGAAGGATAGGTAGACTGAAATGGATAACATTCACCATTACTAGCTCGAGGAGAAACTTGTGAGCTTCAAGTTGGAAGGACCCAATGTCATGCAAAAGGTGTCGAAATCATTCATGCATTTAGGATCACCACCAATGTACGACCCAAAGTTACCAAAATTTCATCATGTCACCAAAGAGATTATTGTTCCTATTCTCTTGAAGTCATGGGGGTTCTTATTTCTTCTAGTGTTGCAGTTGAGGACTCTTGTGAGCTTCAAGCTGGAAGGACCCAATGTCATGCAACAAATGTCGAAATCATTCATGCATTTAAGATCACCACCAATGTACAACCCAAAGCTACCAAAATTTCATCATGTCACAAAAGAGATTATTGTTCCTACCCCCTTGAAGTCATGGGGGTTCTTATTTCTTCTAGGTTGCAGTTGAGGACTCTGTAAGTAGCAGCAGGATGGCAGCTGCAACAACAACAAATCAGTTGATCAAGGAGCCTCTATTATACAAGAAACTATCAGCACATGGATGAGGAGGCGGATTTTGACACCCCCATGCTTTGAAGAGGGCCTATCATGGTAGATAAGCTAATGGTGGATGGTGGACAGGCTCCTCAACGAGCCTCATGGTGGATGTGGGGGACTGCGGTCCTGCCAGGCGGGACCGGGGGGGGGGGATTGCTCGCCCTCCTGCTCCTTGCTGCCAAGGCTATGTCTGAGGAGCTGGCTGCGGCCCCTCTTGCCATCTCCCTCTCTATCGTCTCTGAACCTGTGTGAAGCTGTTAGCATCCACTCGGCAGTGATGCGGGTGGTGGATGTGGGGGACTACGATCTTGCCGGGCGGGACAGGCAGGGGCGGCTGCAGAGTACTCTGCCGGGGGGGCGTCGTTCGCCCTCCTACTCCCTGCTGCCGAGGCTATGTCTGAGGAGCTGGCTGCGGCCCCTCTTGCCATCTCCCTCTCTATCGTCTCTGGACCCGTGTGAAGCTATCAACATCCACCTGCGGGCTTGTTGTTGAAGCCGCCTTAGCTCCGAAACGCGTGCAGTCTGCTACCTGGTGCCCAAAGTTATGGCAACGCAAGCAGTGCCTTGGTTGCCCAGTCACAATGGCCTGCTACCTAAAGGAGTGACCTCTTGCCTCAATCTCCAGGAACTTTGGTATACTCTTTGTGTCTTTCACGGCCACTCGTACCTTTGGGACTCTTGCAACTGTCACTGCATCCGCAAAGGAGGCAGGAAGAACTGTGCCAAAGAGCCATCCAAAGTCCTCCACTAACTAGCGGTACTCTACCGCCAGTCCGGGGAAAAGTAGGGTAATTGGATGTCTGAGAAATCTATTATGGAGTGCAAATGTCTCCACTGTGAAGCCACTATACTAGGGAACCATGTAAATGACCCCCTTCATGGAGGCATAGGGTGAGCTCTCCACTAACTCACGCATTGCATCCACACAAGTGAGTCGAACCATGAAGATCAATTGCCCGCATGAAGACTACCTCCATGATCTGCGTTGTGCCAATGCACAACGTGGAGTGGAGCCAATCCCGCAGCTCGGCCCTCGATGAGGAATGTCCAATAACCTGACCAAAGATCGTTGTTTCTTTCAATTCCACCTCTGTAGCACGGACGGCTAAGAGTTGTTTCTCCAAGAGAATGATGCGCAAGGTATTTGATTGGGGGACACTCGCAGAATGCGCCGACGTCTGACCAAAGGTTTCCATTGTGCGTCCCTACTAAGAAACATGGCGATCATACTGCTGAAACTGCCGCCGGGGGGGGTTTCTGTTTTGTCTTCTTAGGATAATGGAAGCATTGGTCGCCACGAGAGATGTTTCCAAATTAGAGTCGCGCAGGTGAGGGGCTTGGAGCTGCCGATTGAATGGGACGGGGAACCACATGAGAGTGGGGGGTTGGGCGACCGATTGGGGAAGTGCAGAGGGGGAAGAATGGGCAAAAAGAAAAAAAGAAAAGAAAAGCGTCTAGTTGGGTGTCCCGTTTGGTGTCGAGATACAGCGCAGGATTGGGAAAGAGCTGGCGTCAAAGCGGATCCCGGGTGGAGGGGGGGAATGAGCGGAATGGATTACTAGCAGAGCTAGAGCGGAGACCAGGGCAGGATGGGTTGACGGGCGTAGGCAGCTTCAATTCGTGCCACTGTGGGATGGCACGATAGGTTGGCTGGGGGGGAGAGGTACAGTGCTTCGCGGAGGGGGGGGACGGGGAAAACAAGCAGACGAATCGTTGGGTAGCGCTGCAACAAGTTGCCGAACAAGACAAGGGTAGCAGGGGACGCGGTGGCAGTCAGCGGTGACGGGCGACGGAGTTTTTGCGAGAGATACTACTTTATGTTTCAAAAAATATATATATCAACCTTGTCTACTGCCCTATCACCAGTAATATGGCAGACATCTTCACCAAAGCTCTTCCTTGTGACAAATTTGAAGTATTTTGCAATGCTTTAAATTTGATCTCCTTTGGTGGCAGATGATCCTTGTACTCTTGATCACTCTTCACTCCAAGGGAGTTTGTTGGGTATTTCACTTACGCCTCACTTACACCTACGCTCACATAGGAGTGTCGGTGATCAATAGGACACGGGCACTTTTTACTCTCAGTATGAGAAGTTTTTTCCCCCAGACTTATGGTCTTATTTTGTATGTGCTTATGTCACACACTTACGTGCACTTATCGTGTTTGGGTGTGAACACCCCCTACAACCCTAAGGTTTAAGGGTTGTACCTTGTACTTTCAATTTACACTCTTTCAATCTATTGCATTGGGTGTCGTGTTTCACTCTCACACTGTCTACTAATTTTTGTGCTGAGCTTTGATTCTGTCTCCATCTCACAAAGACTTAGCAAGATCAACACTAGATCTCAGGTAAGCTTTTCTTTTAGCTTGTTAGAAGCTGCAATTTCTTTTTCAACCTATCTAAATAGGCTTCTACCACCAAAATGAGAAATGAACTTATGAACTTAATGATTTAATTAAACTTCGTGAAGATTTGTAATTAAAATGAATTTTAATACGAGTATCCCTAGCTCTTAGCATCGTGACCATTGCACAAGCAATGAAGGATTTGAGACTCCGGCATGTGGTGGCGGACATGCAATAGACAAGTGTGCGGACCAAGTAATACTTTGCGGGTGCAACGTGAAACTTTTATTAAATTGAAAGTTTGAACCTTAGAATTGAGTTACATTGAAAGTTTCGCCTAGTAAGCAGCTCATTTAGAGCACTTAAGTTATTAAGCAAGCCCTGAGCTAAAGTTTCACCAAGTGAACAGCTCACTTATGATTAATGACTAAGTCATTAACTGACCCTTGATAAAAAATGTGATATGAGTAAGAAGCAACTCGTTACTTATCTATCTTGGCTATTAGGAGCTTCTTCTCTTTCATTTGGAAAAACCCAAGTTTGGAGACAGCCACTTTTCTCTTTCTTGCTGGAAAAAATTGCATATTTTAACCATGGAATGAGCTTAATCCATAGATGATGGAGTTTGGACAACCAACAGTTTTTCTTCTCTTAGAATAGGGATTTCACTGGGCAGCCTTGTAACTCTATATATATTAAGGTATGTTGCTCTTTTTGAGCTAAATATCAGAAAAACAAGTTATGATAGTACTATGGAATGAGATCATTTCTCCTTCTTCGAGATCTAAAGCCTAGTGCACTTTCTAGGCAATTTTTTTACGAAGAAAGTGACATTCTCATAATTTTATCACAAGAAACCCCCCATATGTGAGGGGAACAACATGGGACTACATGGAGACTATGCATGAGAGTTATTTCAACAAATGCTCCATAAAATTGGGTTCAAATGCTTGCTATCATTTTAAGGATTTGGCAAGCCGAAAAGTTCATTCCTAATTTCGAACACTCTACAAGTGGGTGGACGCTAGCACTAAAGATGTAAAGGCCACTATGCATCCGTGGATTGGTTATGTCGCAAGAAATCCGTGAAATATAGCCATTTGTAACCAATTCCAAGCATATTTCAATAATTAAAGAAATACTGAAAGAGGCGCCAAGCTTTGGGATCAATGTGTAATGCAAGAGCACTCTAGCTCTAATTGTGTGTGGAGTTTTCTTGTTGAGGTTAATATTAAGCTCAATCAAGTATAGTTATGGGAAACAAGGAAATGAAAAGAGAAACGGAAACGGAAAAATTTTGGAGTTTCGGAGAGTTTCTAGTAACTAAAGGGATTAAAAATGCAAAAACAAAAATGGAAACAAAACCGAAAATAATAAAACAATAAGAATGTGGTGTTTCGGGGCATTTCCAGTAACAATGCAATTAAGTGTTTCCTAAATGAGGTTTACTATCCTTTGGATTTCCAAAGGCCCATTTCAGCTTCTCTTCTTCTACAAAGCATGTGACGTACATGTGACCTCTGGCAACCACCTAAGTGTGCTGGAGATACAGGGGTGTAGTATAAAGAAATGCTCAAGTATCAAAGATAACACAAGTGTACAACAAAACACAAAGTGATAATGGAAGAAGATAGAGGTGAAGAGCGACTGAGAAACAATCAATATTCAAGAATGAATAATGAATGAATATGATGCTTGATGCAATAAACACACTATGCAAAAGTGAATACGTAACCTCTAACTCCCTTGTCCCAAAAATGGAACGGGACAAAAATGAACTGAAGAGTGTGTTGCGCTCATAACGGATCCTAAATTGTAGCAAACAACTCCAGAAGACATACAACAGGCAGAAGAGGGACAGGTTATGTAGGTAGCAAATATATACTGAAAATAGATGCTTGCAACTGTAAGGGTGCGCAACAAAAAGAGCAAAGTGAACACGAAGAGAAGGAGACAAAGAGAGAATGCAAGAGAGAGAAGAAATAATGTGACTGCAATGGCTGAAGGTACAAGGCTGCAACATTCAGCCCCAACATGCAGCTCTACGCGTCAATGTGGGCACCAAAGAGTAGTAGGGGATGAGAGAATGAGGAGTATTAGCTGATCACGAAGGATCAATGATGGATAATGAAAGTGGGTGGGCAAGCCACCTATATATAGGCAAAAAAGTAGCAAAACCCTAAATATGGTTAAACCCCAAAAACATAGCCAAAAGTGCACAAAAAGAAAAACACTAATATGCCCTCCATCTAAAGTGTCTAAAACACATAAAATGACAAGTAAATATAATGTCAGAGCTCCTAATGTCCTCATTTGACTCAAAATAAGGCTCACATGCAAGAGATAACCACACAAGACACGCATGATTGCTAACACTCCCTCTTAGATCCTAGATGTGGTGGAAGGCCAAAGGAGATGCAAATCCGAGGATGGCAACAAGAGTGTCAATGCTGATGGAGTCCATCAATGAAGAAAGCCAACCAAGGAGCAAGACCCCCTCTCCATATAAACAACCGATCAAATGGAAGGGCAATGGAATGGAAAGGTCTTAAATGGATCACTCCAGAAAACTCCAACCGGGGATGGGTGAGCCAAGCCTCTAACACAACTATGAGACGATAGTGACGAACTATCGAAGGTGCCATAAGCTACATAGAAATACCAGGGACCAAGGTCCAAGCAGTGGGGGATGGTAACTCGATGATGAAAAAAAGGAGTAGCCGCATAAAAGAAAGGCCCAAAGTAGAGTGGAAACCCTGAAGAAACTCCTCACAATCATGGAAAGTCCCCCTCTAAAACACAAAAAAGGACAAGAAATCCACAGTAGCATCACTAGTATCGTCCCCCAATGAAAGGGATGGGAGGCGCAAGGGAACCACCAGAGGAGGTGGTGGGGGATGGTATCGAACCTATGGAATAAATTATGCACAATTGGAACCAAGTGCGGTGATAGAAATCTACCTCGGAGGGCCCTACACAATGGAATGGGAACGGAGCATAAATAGTCCCCCTCTCTTGCAAACCTGTCACATAAGTGGCCCTGTAGAAGAATCCTCAACAAAGGCAACCGGCTCGATATAGTAAATGCAAGTTCCGAGTCTAGGAAGGCCAAAAACTAAGAGAAGAGAGAAGCCCAAGTCAAGAAAATGTACGGCCCCACAAACAAAGCTCAATGGATGGTTAGACAATAGAGGCAAGGTGCCACCACCATTAATAGGCATTGAAGAGATCTCACCAGCAATGACCATACCCTCTGATAGATAGAGATCCTATAACAAAACACCTCAGGGGTCATATGACTCGATGCACCACTCTCAATGAGCCAAGGCCGCTCAAAAGATGAGACAGTCGAAGAAGGCTCTGCCACCTAAGAAATGTGTAGAAACATGGACTCAACGGGAATAGTGGATGACGAAGTAGAGCAAGACAAAGGCCCGATGTAGATCCACCCTTCACTAGCGGAAGAAGCTTAGGGTATATCCTCCCATTCTTCTCCTCAAAGTGCAAGGTCGTCCCACAATGAGCAAACGTGGGATATCCTCTACGCTTCCCCACAAAATTTGTATCAGAGTATTCTCCAAAGAAATTTCCGTACCAAGGGATGAAAGCTCATCCCGAATCTCCTCCATCTTGTGGATGTGATCCCTCATCGTAGGATCTGCAACAAAAAGCTATTGTAGCTTCAACTCAAGAGATGATCAATGCCCAAATGTCTAGATCTAAAACAAAGATGCCAATCTCCTCCAAATCTCTATAGTGGTGCGGATATGTCTAACATGCGCAAGCACTAAATCTCTACAACTCAAAAGGAGAAAAGAGAAAGCTCAGGTATTCAACTGACCCCATAAAGCTACCGAATCCGTAGTCACACAATCATGAGGATCCATGGTAGGTCATGGTGTAGAGACTATAACAAAATCCCAAAGGTCACAATCCACGAGCAAACACTCCATGTAGAACGACCATAGAGGATAGTTTCTCCCATCCAGCTTGTCAGATGTGGATAGAGAGGGTAGGACAAGCACCTACTCAAGAGATGCCATCAATGCAAGTCGGGGACTAGAAGCCCCAAAAGAATATAACAAGAAAGAGAAATAGGATGGTGGTCGGTAGTCTGAACAATCCCGAACCAGACCACCCCCCATAGCATACACATCAACCATATCTATCCTTCAACAAATACCTGCAAGAAAACAGAGAAGATGCTGCAACCGGGGTGTCCTCCACCTATACGGGGTCGATCAACCTATGGATCAAAAAAAACTGATGGAGACGGGGAGTATCCAAGGTAGGAAGCGATGACTAGATGCCATGAAAGTATGCTGACGAAAAACACAGGCTATAAGCTCTACAGATGATGATATCAGCACCCAAAAGGGGTTCCCCGCCCAAATAGAGATGGATCCAGTATATGCAGCAGAAAAGGGAGTCTACCCAGCAGATAAAAAAGCCACCCAGTCTATAAAAAAAAGGTGCCACACAGGTTAGGAAAAGACCCACAGCAGGAAAATGCAGCAATCACCGAAGATGACTAGCACAAACACAGGTCTGACAGCCTGGAATCAGGTCGCCCTGTTAGATATGATCAATGCCCCACCCTCATTAGGTGCTACCAATGATCCATGGTGCTCAAAGTTGTAAGGCCCCCATTATGAGGAGAAGCCAAATGTGAGCCCGGACATTGGTTGAGTCCTGACTTGTATATCAGATGAGGTCTATGTGACCGGATGGCAAAAAAAAGGTGACTGTTGTGGGTCTAATCTTTGGGTTAGACGGAGTGGTTAAGCTGGTAGCAACTCGAGGCACATTGCATTGAGTTGCGTGGTAAGGGAGTTAAAAGGGGCCCCTATTGTGGGGTCCGGGGGCCGCGGAAGCGGCCCCTGGCTGGGGGGTCCCAGGGGGGCCAGCGGCCCCCCTGGCGGGGGTCCGGGGGCAGCGCCCCCGGCCCGATGGTAAAGGGAATATTCCCTGGAATATTCCCTGGCCGACTAGTGGAGGCTCATATGGTAGGTCGGTCAGCAGGCCGACCTAACGACCTTCGCGGGCTATAAAAGCTAAACCCCTTCGCAGCCATCTGACACTTATCTTTCACCCAGTCAGAGTTGTTGTTCCAGCTAGCCTTAAGCTCTTCACCTATCTTCTGTCTAGATCGCCATCTAAGCTTCATTCATTGGAAGCGCACGGGTGGACAGAGCCATCTTTGTATCAGTTGTTTGGAGTTAAAGAATTTTACTGATTCTCCTCTTATCTGTTGTGTACTCTCTATCTCTTTCTCAGATTCTGTTCGCTGCGCCGTGTAATATTTTTACATGGTATCAGAGCCCAGGGGGCTCTAGAGATCGGAGAGCGTGCAAGAGGCAAAGGCTTCAACAGCAAAGAGAAACGATGTCGACTCCGGGAAGCAGTTCTGGCGCATCCGGAAGCGGTGCAGGAGGTGGTGCTGCTGTACCGGCTATTCAAACACTGAGGATTCGTCCACCAACCTTCAGCGAAGGCAAGTTAGATGGTACAAACTACACCTTGTGGAAGTTCAAAATTACTACTATCCTTGATTCTTATGAGCTTCTGGAGACTGTGCTGGGGACTGACGCAGAACCACAGCCTACCCCCGACCCATCAAATCCTAGTGTGATGATTCCTCCGAATGCAGATCTTCTACGAGCTTGGAAACGAAGGAATGCAGATGCATTGTGTGCCTTAGTTACAAGCTGTTCTGACAGTGTTTTGACTCTGATTCAGCATACAACCAAAGCGTCGGAGGCTTGGAATGTACTAAGGAGTCAGTATGAAACACGAAACCAAACAAGGATTCAAAACTTGGAGAATCAACTAGCAGCGGAGAAGTTTGCTGAAGGAGAGACGGTTGAAGCATTCATCACTCGGATTAAGAATCTACGCGACCAGATGGCTGGCGCTGGGATACAAAAGACTAGCGAAGAGCTAGCTCGGAGGTGTCTTCGGATTTGTCCACAAAAGTTTGATGGACTAGTAACTGCCCTTAATACTCAGGTGAGACCTCAAGCTTTGACTTTTGAGGAGTTTTGTGCATTATTAATGGAGGAGGAGTTGAGGCTGAAAGCCCGAGAAGGAAGCAACAATGGAGATGCTGCATTCTCTGCCAATGCAAAAGGCAAAGGTGTTTCCTCCACCAAAAATGATGGTGACAAAAAGAAGAAGGGCGGCAAGAAGAAGTTTCAAGGAGAGTGCTTCTACTGTAAGAAGAAAGGACATGCAATTGCAGATTGTCGTGTCAAGAAGGCAGATGAAAAGAATGGTACCCTTAAAAGTAAAGGGAAAGAGACAGCCAATACGGCTGAAGCAGAGTTGGAATTATTCATGGCGACCATTGAGGAAGTGTGCTCCTCGGCGCAAGAAGAATCTACCACTGACTCTTGGGTGTTGGATAGTGGGGCCTCCCGTCACATGACCAACAAGAAAGGTCTATACAGTTCTATGCAGCCTCTACAAGAATCCATCACTGTGACGGTTGGAAATGATGCTAAATGCCCTGCTGCGGGCACAGGTACTATTTCTTTTGTTGCTGCAAATGGTGAAGTCAAAAAGCTTTCAAATGTGTTGTATGTTCCCGAAATCAGGAGAAATCTCTTATCAGTTGCTGCCATAACTGATCTTGGTCATGAAGTGAGGTTCAAGAAGACAGGTGCAGAAATTATTGATAGTGCTGGCACAATTGTTGGCAAAGGAGAAAGAAGGAACAACCTGTATGAGCTAAGTGCTCTTACAGCCACCGCTGGAGTGGGCACAAGTAAGCTTTGGCATGAAAGGTTTGGACACATCGGATTTGCAGTATTGAAGGAGATGCAAAAGCAAGGTATGGTTGCTCACCTACCTACAATAACTGAATTGAAGGAACCATGTGAAGCTTGTATGATGGGCAAGCAACAGAGAAAGGCATTTCCACAAGAAAGCAAGAATAGAGCACATGCTCCTCTAGAGTTGGTGCATGCTGACTTGTGTGGTAAGATGCCTACACAGGCCTTGGGGGGATCTTCTTATTTTATGTTGATTGTCGATGACTACAGTAGGAAGATGTGGGTGTACTTCCTTCGTGATAAGGCTCAAGCTTTTGGTAAGTTTAAAGAATGGCTAATACTTGTTGAGAATGAAACAGGGAAAAGTGTGAAGAAATTTAGAACAGATGGTGGTGGTGAGTTCAACTCAAAGGAGTTTGAAGGCTTTTGCAAGAGCAAAGGGATCAAGCGTCAATTGACGACGCCTCACACACCTCAGCAGAATGGTGTTGTGGAACGCAGGAATCGTACCATTGTGGAGATGGCAAGATGCATGCTAAAGGGCAAGGGATTGCCTAACCATTTTTGGGCTGAAGCTGTTAATACTGCAGTCTACATTCTAAATCGGAGCTACACAAAGGCTCTCAAGGGAAAAACACCTCATGAGGCTTACACTGGTAAGAAACCATCTGTTTCACATTTCAGAATTTTTGGATGTGAATGTTATGCACATGTTCCAGATGAGAAGAGAAACAAGTTACAACCAAAAAGCAGAAAATGTATCTTCTTGGGTTATAGTGATGAGCAGAAGGCTTACAAGTTATATGACCAAGAGGCAAAGAAGATCATCGCGAGCCGTGATGTGGTGTTCAAGGAGGAGCCGCATACAGTGGAGGAGGAGAAGGCAAGGTCTTCCACTTTATCATCAAGCGAAGAAGTAGTCCACTATGAACCTGTCCCGAGAGCTATCCCTATCCTTAAGGAGGAGGAAGCATCATCTTCAGATGATGAGGAAAAAGTTCACCAACCTGACATCACCCCACCGGAAAAGCCATTGCCGCGCTGGGTGAAGCAGCTCTATGACCACAATAATCCTATGCCTGCATCTGTTGAGGAGAAGGCAGACGGACCAAGGAGGTCTCAGAGAATAGAGGAGCAAAGGAGGGCTTCTGCTCACATAGTCAACATGGCCTTGATGGTTGAGATTATGAGAGAAGTAAAGGAGCCAACTGACTTAGAAGAAGCACTTGCAGATCCATCATGGAAGGCTGCTATGCAGGCGGAGTATGACAGCATAATGAAGAATGACACTTGGGAGCTAGTGGATCGGCCAGCAAAGCGGAAGATTATTGGCACCAAGTGGATCTGGAAGGTAAAGTACAAGGCTGATGGTACCTTAGAAAAGTACAAAGCTAGACTGGTTGCCCAAGGATTTTCACAAGTTGAAGGGTTTGATTTTCAAGAGTCATTTGCCCCAACTGCCAGAATGACCACTATTCGCACGGTACTTGCAGTGGCTGCCCACAAGAAGTGGCCAGTGTACCAAATGGATGTTAAGTCAGCGTTCTTAAATGGTGACCTCAAGGAGGAGGTGTACGTGGCTCAGCCACCAGGGTTTGAGGCCCCCCATTCTGAGAACAAAGTGTGTAAACTGAAGAAGGCATTGTATGGGCTGAAACAAGCCCCCAGAGCATGGTACCAACGGATAGATAGGTTCTTTTTAAACCTAAACTTCAAAAGATGTGCCTCAGATGCTAACTTGTATGTTTACAGGGATGGTAAAAAGTCTGTAGTGATTGTCCTATATGTGGACGACCTTCTTATTACAGGTGACTATGAAGATATGATCAACCAAACTCGAAAGGCTTTGAGTTTTGAGTTTGAAATGACAGACTTGGGCTTGCTGCACTATTGTTTGGGGATTGAAGTCTGGCAAGAGCCAGGAAAGATCTTCATCTCTCAGAAGAAGTATGCATGGGAGATCTTGAAGGCATTTGGCATGACCGAGTGCAAGGAGATAGCTACACCTATGGAGGTGAATGTAAAGTTATCCGTTGAGGATACATCAGCACTAGCAGACATTGGGAGGTATAGGAGGTTGGTCGGCAGTCTAATCTACTTGTGTAACACCAGACCAGATATCAGTTTTGCTGTTGGTGTTTTGAGCAGGTTCTCAAACAAACCTCATGAGAGTCATTGGAAAGCTGGGATGCGGGTGCTCAGATACTTGAAGAAAACTCTTGACTATGGTATCACATACAGTTTCGGAACTTCTCTTGTGGGGAACTGTGACTCAGATTGGGCAGGAGACATTGATTCCAGGAAGTCAGTTTCTGGTTATTGTTTCTCTTTGGGTTCAGGAATTTTCTCTTGGATTAGTAAGAAGCAACCAACAGTGGCATTGTCTTCTACCGAAGCAGAGTACAAGGCAGCTTGTTTTGCTGCATGTGAGGCCGTATGGTTGAGAAGGATTCTATGGCATATGGGAGTGCAGGATGAAGAACCAACTGTGCTGAGATGTGACAATCAGAGTTGCATCGCCATTGCCAAAAATCCAGTGTTTCATGCACGCACCAAACATATAGAGATCCAGTATCACTATGTGCGTGATTTGATGGAGGATGGGATAGTGGAATTGGTCTACTGTCCAACAGAGGAGAATGGAGCAGATATCTTCACCAAAGCACTTACGAAGGATCTGCTTCAAGTTCATCTTCAGAGACTCGGCATTGGGCCGAGGAGATAGTTCACCTATGGGTGGACATTGAGGGGGGGTGTTAGATATGATCAATGCCCCACCCTCATTAGGTGCTACCAATGATCCATGGTGCTCAAAGTTGTAAGGCCCCCATTATGAGGAGAAGCCAAATGTGAGCCCGGACATTGGTTGAGTCCTGACTTGTATATCAGATGAGGTCTATGTGACCGGATGGCAAAAAAAAGGTGACTGTTGTGGGTCTAATCTTTGGGTTAGACGGAGTGGTTAAGCTGGTAGCAACTCGAGGCACATTGCATTGAGTTGCGTGGTAAGGGAGTTAAAAGGGGCCCCTATTGTGGGGTCCGGGGGCCGCGGAAGCGGCCCCTGGCTGGGGGGTCCCAGGGGGGCCAGCGGCCCCCCTGGCGGGGGTCCGGGGGCAGCGCCCCCGGCCCGATGGTAAAGGGAATATTCCCTGGAATATTCCCTGGCCGACTAGTGGAGGCTCATATGGTAGGTCGGTCAGCAGGCCGACCTAACGACCTTCGCGGGCTATAAAAGCTAAACCCCTTCGCAGCCATCTGACACTTATCTTTCACCCAGTCAGAGTTGTTGTTCCAGCTAGCCTTAAGCTCTTCACCTATCTTCTGTCTAGATCGCCATCTAAGCTTCATTCATTGGAAGCGCACGGGTGGACAGAGCCATCTTTGTATCAGTTGTTTGGAGTTAAAGAATTTTACTGATTCTCCTCTTATCTGTTGTGTACTCTCTATCTCTTTCTCAGATTCTGTTCGCTGCGCCGTGTAATATTTTTACAGCCCTGTCTACAAAAGAAAGCGCCTAGTCTGAAAATGGAGTGCCCTGCACTAAATGTAGATCTGGCTGCCTGAAAACAGGCCGCCTAGGCTGTGATACCGCCCAGCACAGAGAAAGACTGCCAGCTGTCAAACACAGGTGTGGCTGTGGTTCAGCTGCCTGAAAACAGGGAACCCAGATTGCTGTGCTGCCGCCCAGGTCAGGTGGCGCCCAATGGCAGATTTTCAGCGATTGCTTCAACATGAATGCCCGGTGTGGGTTGAGGTGGAAAACTGTCCGGCTGTCTATTGGCCGCTGTCTATTGGCCACTATTAAAGGATGCCATGGCCGTTGTGGGCACTGTTTTGGTCCCCCCGAGCCTAAGGGCTACGAATCGTAACCGTTTGTGTATGTTATGGGATACTGCTCGGAAAAGGCCTGCTTGGTTATGTCTTAACTGCTCTGGCATGCATCCTTTGCACTTTCATCTGAAATGGGGTAACATTGGAGGCCTTGTTTTTCGTGTGGTAAATTGGGGCATTTTTATGGACGAATGTCCAGAAAAGCAACCGACTTCAGATACAGAGCATGTTTTGCCTCCCAGGGAAGATATGGTGATTGATGCTCCATCGCAGGATGCAACCCAACACCCTAAAGTTTTGGATAAAGGCAAACAACATGTTTCGGGCGTGGATTCCCGTGACAATGATTGGGTGGATGTACGTGCCAAAAAATATAAAAGGTTTGATGCTAGCATGGCGGATACTGTGCCTAATGCTTCACAAGATTCCTTGCGTACTTATACGCGCAGGAAAGACATGTTGTCGTCAGAGCACCCTTCTCATGCTATGGTTTCTTCTATTCCTCGCAATCAGCCCACGAGGAAAGTATATTCGGATGGTCCGAAGGGCCCACCTGCTAAGTTGGCTTTTGATACTAGAGGTAATGTGATTACCCCATGGGATCGGCGTTATTCCCGTTCCATCCCCAAGTCAGTGGATATACCGTCTACCTCTAAATCTTCCCGTCGGAACTCTTTTGCTGTGTTGGCCGATTTTTTGGACGAGGGAGTCCTTGACATTCTAGCAAAGAAGGTTAAATCGAGGCAAGTGTTGCCTCGTTCCTGATCTTCTTTTTGAATATACATGAAGATAGCCACGTGGAATGTGAGAGGCATTTGTTCTCGCAATAAGCAGCATGCCAGTTGGAGTTTATTGCATGAGAATCAGTGGGATGTCTTGTGTGCTGTTGAGCACAAGAGTCACGGCGAAGCAGGAAAAGTTGTGGATTGCCATGGCTTTCGCTTGTTTTATACAGGGACCCATGCCATGCATTATTCTGGGTGCTTATGATTGTCCATGAGAAATATCAACCTGTTCTTATCAAAAATGATGTACACGGCCGTTTTGTGGTGATTGAAGTTTTATTTGAAGGAGAGATCTTATGGTGACTTGGGCTCTATGCTCCAAATGACCCTTTATTCCGCCGGGATCTTTGGAATACTTTACAGACCTCCTTGTCACTTGACAGACGGGATTTCTTGACGGGGGATTTTAATATGTGTGTTGATCCTTCGCAGTCCACATCAGAGCATTCGTTGATGGATACTCCGGAAAGCCGTGTGTGAAATGCGTTTGCTCTTGCCGTACTTAAGCAAGATCTCTCATCATGGCTACATCCTTCTTCTACAAGATTTACTTTTCATTCTGCGCAGTATACATCTACATGGTCGCGGTTGGACCGCATGTACATCATGCAGGATGATGCTTTTCTTCTTGAGATGCTGGAAATGAAAGTGTTGCAGCAATACGCCTTGTCGGACCATTTTCCTCTACAAGTTGAAATGCTTGCACAACCCATTGCACCTTTTAAGCAATTTCTGGATAGACTCCCTTTGCGTTTCAACTCGTCTTATTTGAAAGATTCAATTTTTCACGGTTATATGCAGCAATTGATTGATAGATTTTTATTGGACTTCCCTTCTAAGAGCCATGCTTCTTTTGAACGATTGCTCTCTAATGTGCAGTGGGTTGCACGGCAGTATGGGATCCATCATGCCTCCCTTTGTCGGCAGCGTCGGCACACAGCGGAGGAATTACTGGTTTTGGTTCGTTCTCTACTGGTGGAGACTCCAGACGATGTATTTCTGCTACCATTGGCTATGCATTTGGCTGATCTTCTTAAAGAGTTTCAGTTGAAATCTTATCAACAGGCCAAATTGCAAAATTTGACAGCGAATTTGCAAGATAGTGCTTGTCAAACTCATAAGTTCTTTCGTGCTCTTCATGCATCTCCCGCTATGACTAGACTCCAGGATGCAGAAGATCAAATGGTCACTGATCCTTAGACTATTGTGAATATGTGTAGGAATTATTTTCTAGACCTCCTTCGTTCTACTCCTTCACCTTCGGACCAAACTACTCATGCTCGCTCAGTTTTCTATGATTTGGTCCGCAATCAGGTTCCACATGACATGCAAACTACTTTGGAGACAGATATTTGTGAGGCAGAGGTTATGGATGTTTTGTTACACTTGCCCAAGGATAAAAGTCCTGGTTGGGATGGTCTCACCAATGAATTCTTTGAGGTTTTTGCTACCAGTCTGGTGAAACCATTGACGGCTATGTTTCAGCAGGTGTGGGAAACGGGGTTCATGCCTTCCTCATGGAAAGGACTTATCAAACTGCTTCCAAAACTTCCTTTGCCGTCTATGTTGACACATTGGCGACCAATTTCTTTGATGGGTTCTATGTATAAAATCTTTTCCAAAGTAATGGCGAATCGGCTCCATAAGCATCTTCCTGCCATTGTACATCCTCTTCAATATGGTTTCATTAAGGGCCGAAACATTTTGCATAATGTCTTGAATATGCAACTGGCTATTGACTATGCAAGGCACTCTAATCAGGAGGTGGTATTGATTCAATTGGACCTGGAAAAGGCTTTTGATTATTTAGACTAGTCCTTCATTGCAGACCTTATGTCTACTATGAGCTTTGGCACTCGGATGGCTCGTTTGATTTACACCATTAGTGTTGCGGCTTCTTCGCGAGTTATGCTGAATGGTGGTGTTACTGAGCCTTTTGTCCTTGCACGCTCTGTGAGACAGGGTTGCCCTTTGAGTCCTTTCTTTTTTGCCCTTGCGACTCATCCGGTTCTTTCGATGTTATCTCATATGGCAGCTTCTACTCAGTTGGCTGGATTGTCTCTTCCTTTTGGACAGCACTTCATTAGTCAATCCTTGGCTGATGACAGCTTTATGATTTTGCGTGCGGATAAGGATAATCTTCATAAAGTATTAGATATTTGGACTCTCTTTGGTCATGCTTCTGGTCTTCATATCAATGCTTTGAAATCAGCCATTCTCAGTTGCACGGAGTCAAATTTGCAATCACTGGACTGGCAGGGAATGGTTGTTCCCCGTGGTTCCATTGTCAGGCATCTTGGGTACCCTTTGGGTGTTGATGTTCGGCCAAAGCAACTACTAGAGTGGATTTCACAGAAACTGACAGCTAAGTTTCTGTATTGGAAGTCACAGGCTTGGCCTTTCCATGTTCACCTCAAAGTGGCTCAAACAATTATATTGCCAATGCTCACATATTTCTTGCCATTGCTGCCTTGGACTACTACTACATTGAATGCTCTTACTCAGTGCATTCGTTTCATGTTATGGAAGGACTCCTTACATGCAGGTATTTCATGGATCTCTTGGTCGCATGCATGTATCCCCAAACGCATGGGTGGTGGGGCTATTTTGGATGCCGAAACTCATATGCTGGCACTCCGTTGGTCTCTTTTTCGTGCCATGTGCTTGGATCATTACCCGTGGGTCTTGATAGCCCGTTATTTTCTTGAGAATCACGGGCTTGTGCATGGTAATACTCAAATTCGAAGCTCCTGGTGGCATGTTCTTAATGCAGACTCTCGGTTTTCTAGTCCTTCATCATCCCTGCTTGCTCACTTGGTATGTTCCTGGAAATTGGTTCTCCAGAAGGCTCAATGCTCACATATTTCTTGCCATTGCTGCCTTGGACTACTACTGCATTGAATGCTCTTACTCAGTGCATTCGTTTCATGTTATGGAAGGACTCCTTACATGCAGGTATTTCATGGATCTCTTGGTCGCATGCATGTACCCCCAAACGCATGGGTGGTGGGGCTATTTTGGATGCCGAAACTCATATGTTGGCACTCCGTTGGTCTCTTTTTCGTGCCATGTGCTTGGATCATCACCCGTAGGTCTTGATAGCCCGTTATTTTCTTGAGAATCACGGACTTGTGCATGGTAATACTCAAATTTGAAGCTCCTGGTGGCATGTTCTTAATGCAGACTCTCGGTTTTCTAGTCCTTCATCATCCCTGCTTGCTCACTTGGTATGTTCCTGGAAATTGGTTCTCCAGAAGGCTCAATGGCATCCAGCCGAAGATCGCTTAGCTACTAACTCTTTTCAACAGGAACTGTTGGCAGCCTCGCGATTACTTTCTTGGAAAGGTAAACATGAGCTCAGACCAAAATTGAATCGTATGGCACGTTTGGGCTTGACTTCAGTTGCAGATGCCACCCTTGCTAGTCGCAATGTGTTGATATCATTTCATACAGCCAAAAGGCTTTTCAGAATCCCTCGTGGATACCATGATTTATGGGGACAGCTTTTGATGGTGCTCCAGAGCAGACAACCCTTTCCTGCCCTTGCTTCGGATTGTCCCTGGCAGGACTGGGACCTTGCAGGCTGCCTAAATTTGGAAAAAGCCTCAGCTAACCAAGTGTATCATCTTCTGATTAAAGATCATCAATGGGGCTGGTTACTAAAGCCAATACTGTATGGGGATTGCGTAAATCTCGGTCATGGTGGAAGGCAACAGTGATGGAGGGCTGGATGAACAAGACACCTTTCAAATGCAAGGTCTTTCTTTGGAGGGTGATGATCGGTGGTCTTCCTCTTGCTTCAGCCCTTTCCAAGCGTCGAATCTCTAACGGCAATTGTTTCTTTTGCACCACCAGTGTGGAATCGGCCCGTCATCGATTTATTTCATGCCCTCTTGCTAAGAAAATCTGGTCACTCTTGTCGGCAGTTTGGAGAGCAGTGGTTGGTTTCTCGCTAAGCCCTTTTGACTGGGTTTTTGCGCGGCCCAAATACCCCACACTAGCTCAGTCGCATATGAAGATCTTATTTCACTTTCTTAGATACTGGGGCTACTGGCACAATTGGACCATTCAGAATGCTTTTCTTTTTTATTCAGCCTATAATGTTCAGGGACATATTACTAGGCTTAAAGGCCTCTTGCATTGGCAGATAGATCTCATTCGGCACTCTGACTTACTCCCTCGGGAGGACTTACTTCCCTAGCATATGGCAATTTCCTCTGCGTCATTGCCATGACTTTTTGTAACTCTTTTGTAGTTTAGGGCTTTAGAGAGAGAGAGAGTTACACACGACGGCTTAGAGCCATCGTGTATCTTGTAATCATGTAAACTTGTACCTTTTTTCGTAATTAATACAATTACCTTTTACAAAAAAAAAAAGGAGAGAGAAGAACAAGAAGATCTTCTGTATAAAGTATGCTGAATACAAAGGAATGCAGATATGTACATGGACACTGTCTGTATGTCTATGTATCTTGACCTCGACAATGTCTCCCTGCTGGAAACCTCGAAGTCTGCTGCAATCTGCCCGATCTCTGCCCTGAAATCTGCAACTGCAAGAATGAGAGAGTGTGCTGGTGTCAGGCTATTTATAGCCTACTAAAAAATGCCAAAAATTTCAGATCGGTTAATGCAGCCGACTGTTCTGCAAATCCGGCCTACTATACAGCAGTCTGACTGGACTGCCACATGACAGTCTGACTGCATCCTGCATGGCACCTGCTGATGTGGCATTGCTGACATGGCACTAACAGATAAACAAACCTGCTCCGCACACTGAAACTCTCTCAAATGATTGCCCGGCTGGAAAACTGCATATGTACACAGCCTAACTGAGAAAAATGCCTGTCCAAGGGAGGACAATCTCTAGATTCTAACATGCTCAGCCTGTCAAAAGGCCACCCAACAAGGTATGAGGCAAACAACAGATGTGCTGCCCCCAAAACTGGTGATGAAGGTGACTGGAACTGCGAACAGAGTGCTCCTATTCAAGTTCTCCACCTCCCACGCATGGCTCTGATACCATGTGAGAGCGCACAACCAAAGGAATAAAATGAAAAAAGAGAGAAGGAGACAAATTGAGAACTCGGGAGAGAGAAGGAACAATGTGACTGCAATGACTGAAGGTACAAGGCTGCAACAATCAGCCCCAACATGCAGCTCTACGTGTCAGTGTGGGCACCAGGCGGTATCAGTGGTAGAGAATGAGGAGGGTTGGCTAATCACGAAGGATCAATGATGGATAATAAAAGTAGGAGGGCAAGCCACCTATATATAGGCAAAAAAGTGGCAAAACCCTAAATATGGTCAAACCCCAAAAAAATAGCCAAAAGTGCACAAAAAGAAATGCACTAATGTGCCCTCCATCTAAAGTGTCTAAAACACATAAAATGACAAACAAATACAATGTTAGAGCTCCTAATATCCTCGTCCGACTTAGACTAAGGCTCACAGGCAAGAGATGACCATACAAGACACATGACTGCTAACAGCAACAGCATGGCATACTAACATCAACTAGCTAGGGATGACCTGCATAGCAAAGCATAGCCTATAGAGATTGGCAACAACTGAAGTCTACTACTAATGGGCTCAAAATAGGTCCCCTTCTTCTGTAAATGCAGTATACACAAGTATTAGGGTTGGTACACAGGAGCTTCGCGATGGCTGGCTGCACCACGAACTGAGGTATCCACCAATGGAGGTGTGTAGACACTAGTGGGTGATAGTGCCATCTAATGGAAAATTTTGCAAAACAAGGATGAAGGTTCAATGGTAGGTAGCCTTTTATTTATAGATGTGTATCCTCCCAAAATTAGGGTTTTGGCTTATAGGACACAGACATTCTCTAGGAAAGTTCAATAGTTTAATGTTTTGGAAATGTCTTAAGAGAGCTAATTAAATGTTCTAAGTGTGTAATGCATTTTTTAGCTCAACACCCCCTTTCAGGCCCAAAACTGAAACCAAGGAGGGACTGCAAAGCATAGCTCAGCCCATAATACCTCGAGGCATCCCACCCCAAAACAACCAAGACATTGGACAAAGGGTGCATGTCAATTACCCAGTGGCCTACCAAGACTACATAGACAATGGTCATCTTACCTCAAGAGCCCAAAGGGTCACCCCAGAGAGGCAAGGGCATCAGACAAAGTGTGCACATCAGCTGCCAAGTGGCCTACCACGACCTACAATGCGATAGAACCGCTTTGAACTTTTTTTCTTTCTTTCCCTTCTTTGTTGGTTTATTTTTTTCCTTTCAAGTATCAGTGCCCCTAGGAAAGATAAAAGGGATATCCAAATCCAACATCACAAAATCAAAAGCTATCTCAACCACCGTGGGTATCAGTGTGACGAAAAAAATATGGAGGGTATGTGTGGGATGCTAGTAGGTATAGAGGTCTTGACATGGAGACTATCATAGGAGCTACCGCAAATATGGTGGATCCAAGTCAACCACTCTCTAACAAAGGAAAAGGGATAAATATACATAGATGCATGTTTAGAAGAACACAACACTAATGCATGGTGTAATGCAAAACGCCATGGGCAGCCAAGTTACCTATACTTTCAACCAACTTGTGTCTCTTTTGTTGTAGGAAAAGCAAAGTTGTCTCAACCACAATACTACTTTGGCAACCAACAGAAGCAATGCGTCTAGCAGGTCTCCCCTACTAGTGTGAAGGATGACCCCCTCTCTCCTCTGGAGATGGGGCAGAAGAGCCTTCACCTCAAATGTTGGAGTTCCTACGAGGGGAGGAGGATTGAGTCTTGGGTGGACTTCCCTTGGCCCTTGAGCGATACTTGTCGTCAAAGTGGTGAGCCTTTTGGCAATGTTAACAATACCTATTCCATTTGGAGATATGTTACCAACCCAATTTCAATCTTGGAGGGGAGTTACTTTGTTCCTTACTAGCTGACTCAGTCTTGGTATTGTTCTTTCCACCTCCTTGCTTCAGCTTCTAGGAAGTCAAGGCCCCCTTTGAATATGAAGATTGGGGTCTCTTATGAAATTGATCGAACAACCTTGCAAAATGCAAAAGTTGACACTCAAACTCATAGAAGGCGGGCAACTAGGATTGCGAGATAACTTAATAGATAAAAGTGAAATATTTATGGGTCAATTTATTCATGAACAAAGTGATGTGATCATAAGCTAACTTGCTGAAGCCAATTGTTGCAAATTCATTAGGAATCACCGATACTCAACCAACTTGATACTCAAATCATTCCTCTCAATGATTTTAAACTCATGGAGCTCATACTCAAGGTTGATACGTCGTGCACAATGGTGAGCCATGTGGCAATTGACTAGATGTGCCCAATACTTAAATAAAAAATCAAAGTGTTGAAGTTATGAGTGAAATTGAAACATAAGTCCTTGCATCAACTCAACTATAGCTATGACATTTCTGCTTTCCCAAGAACTAATTACCTTGTATGAGACTCTATGGGGAGGGTCATGTTGGGGTTCTTTCCCCTAAACAAGTTTGCATAAGCCTCGGAAATCGAAGACATGCTGCAACAAATTAGACCAAGTCATAAAGTTAAACCCATTAAAACAAGTATTATCCATAAACATATGCTTGGCTAATGCAGATGGATGGATGGTTGTGTGAAGTGGGGGATAGGTGGGTGGCATGGATAGAACTGTGGATGACTAGAAGCTAAATGTGGCATCAAATGGCCTAGCAAGGTGACTCCAGATTTGTGTCCCAAAGGAGTTGACTGAATAGTGCATGGTTGTGGTCCAAATGCTGACAAGGTATATATTGGCCCATTGGCTGATGACATGTTTCGCAAACTGTGTGGCCACCTAGGTGATCGGAGAGTAGAGTGAGGCTTGAGACACATGGGTGGGAGGGGTGGGATACATGTACATATAGGTCCCCATAGAGACTTGGGGAACAAAACCCCACCACCAATGCCTCCACCACCTGGTTGTGCAAAAGCAAAGAACCAAAAGCGAAAGGATGTGCCTATATTAGAAGATCCCCCAGCCCCAAACAGCCTTCTCTCGCCTTGCATGGGCAAGTTTGCCAAGTGGCAACCTTCTAAAAGCAACTTTCAGCACTAATTTATTAATTTTAAGAATTAAATTTTTGAAAATTAACCAACTATTCATTTTACCCTACCAATTAATTGGTTGATCCCCATCCACATTTAATGTGCTAACCCCTTTGGAACTTTAAGTTGTTCCCGATATTCATTGGCCTTAGGCTAGAATTAATTTATTAATTAATGCCTAGTCTTAATGTGAGCGCATGACACTTTATAGGCCAATCAATGCCCTAGGCCCAAACTGATACCATGCACTCACAAGTACCTATCTAGCATAACTCCACATGACTTTGCCAATGTCACCCACTGCATATTTAGGGTAATTAATCCGTCACCATGAAATAATTGACTTACACTTCACATGTGTGCACCTCACATGTGGATAATTTAATAATACAAAAGCTAAGCATCAAAAATACGTCCCCGTGACATACAATATAAATTAGTCATCAAGTTGAGTGCATTTCAGTTTATGCCAAATCTTGGGCTACTCAACTCAATAAAACCCTTAGCTAAATAGTCTTGAAGTTGCTTGGCTATCTTGTCCTCCTCTTTCAAGCTAAATCTATAAGGTTGCCGAGAGAGTGAATAGTTGATCCTATAATCTAAGGTTCCACGAGACGGCGAAAGTTCATCAAGTAGCTTGAAAATAGAAAGACATCAGCATCCTCATGTAATATTAGATCCCGATGCTCACTTACATTTGAATTTATATTAAGATTATTATTAAAAGAAATTGAATTACATTGAGAATCAAATAATTAAACCTTTTTAACAAAACAAATATAAGTAGTAACACTTGGATCGAAAAAACATTTAAGTAAACTTCATTGCTAAAATCATCATATATACATTATTTTCAATGATCGCGAAGGGTAAACAATCCTCAATCATATGAAAATGACCATCAAGCTCAAAAGAAAGTACATGATTTTAATAATCAATATGCAATGAGTATTTATCAAAGAGACACGGTATGCCAAGAATGACATTGACATGGTCAAGGCTCATGAGTTGAAAATTCATAAGCTAATGGTATTCTTCGATCGAAAGATCCAAATCCGATACCACCTGATCCCAACGACCCAAATAGGGCCCTCTGCATATAGGACATGATAAATTCGATCAAAAAGTATCGTGTGGAGCCATAGTCTCTATAAGTGCAAGAAAGAACGTGAGAATGACAATGCTTTAAAATCAACCAACTTGATCAATTATCACCATGAAAATTTGGGGGAAGAGAGAGAGAGAGAAAAAAAAAGAGAGTTCACACCACATTGAGAGGGAAACTAGCCCCTCCCTATTTACAAAAATTTATTAAAGCAAACCATGGGCACCAAGTGCCTAAACCATGTACAAAAAGACTGATTTTTGGGCATTTCTAAAAAATTAGGGTTTTGAAACCATGATTTCTACATACTCCAAGTAGCAAGTTGATTTTCTTCTTTAGTATTTGGACTAGATCGAGCTAAGTTGAAAGTGCTTCTTGGATGAGTGATAGATAGGAGAGTACAAAGCATGTGGCTAAAATTTCAGCATAAGAGCTTATTCAAAATAAAGAGAGGCCTCCATTATATAGGTGTTGGCCTTGGGTGCTCAAAAGTGGACAAAAGAGGCTACAAATGACAAGTGTTTACTGAAAATGACAAGTGCAGGGACACTTGCCTCTTCAAAATGACACACGTCTTATTCTAGATGCCACATGTCACCTTTCTAGAGAAAGAAGCTTCTAATCCTTCTACTCTAAAAATCTCTCAGATCGTCAAGAATTTGAGATAGCCACTAAAGATAAAACTGTCTCTTGCATATTCTGGAACCTTTAATACGAACAAATTTCTATTTGAGCAACTTTCAAAAATAGTAACCTCCTAGATTTTAGAAGTCGCCAAATTAAGATTCCGGAGAACTTCACCATATAGGTTCATTAGTTTATGGTTTGTTTCTTTGATCATAAGCATCTAGTTTCACTTTCTAAAACCACTCATTATAAGGGCTTCTAGTCAATGTGATTACTCAAGCCGACTGGACAGAAACTATTTGACCTACATTGACCAACTTGCAAAAAGTTGTCTGGCCGACCTGCCACGTGTCACCTACTGTGCTTGCCGCCTACTGACGTTAGCTATACGGACTGCTTGCAAAAAACTGCTCAGGTTTGAAACTGCTTGTCTAGGAAACGCTAACCTCTAATAGCATGACCTTTTAAAGGCCATTGGGTGTATAAATGGCCAAGAGGTTGCAATTTTGTTCGATAATAGTTCTACTCATAATTTCATTTAGTTCTCGCTTGGTATAGAGACTATAACCAACCTTTTGTATATCAATTGTTATAAAGACATATTGGCTCAATGATTCAAATTAATTTTATGCTTATATACTTTGAAAGGCGATGCGTTGCATTCAATGCAGCCGACCGACATTATTTCTTGTATTTTTTCTTAGGCTATTTATTCGCCCCAATCTCCGCACACTTTCTTAGTTCTAATCTCAAGTTTCCAGGATGTTGATCCTGGAGACTGTCCATGGGCTTCACGGAGTGTGAGTTCTTCAAAGGTGGAGACATATGCAAACATCCTCTCTGCACCCGTGTACATATCTACATCCTTATACAGCATTCCTCACCGCAAATTTTATGTGTTTCACTGTCTCTTTCTCTCTCTGTTCACTCTTTCTCTTGGTCCTACGCTTCCGCAGTGCTTCACTCTTACATGGTATCAGAGCATTGAAGGATTGACCAAGGATGGTACCAAAGAGGAGATTTCAGAGCGACACAAGGCTGCATTTTCGGGCAAGCAGGAGGGCTGCACATCAGAACAAGGCTGAGACAAGCATGGGTGTGCGAGAAAGGAGCAAATTCGTTGAAGCTACTGCTGATTTTTGCTGTTAGAGAAGGAAGAAGGCTATGTTTTGGGTCTTCAATTGCAAATTTTACTTTGCCATCACCTTTGGCAGGTGAAGAAGGCGCAGGATGAGCACTAAAGAGCCCACAAGCTGCATTTACATAGTCAGAGGGGACTGCTTTTTGTGTTTTTTGCACGCATTGTAGATGAAGATGTCTTCTAAGGCTGAGACAGAGTTTCAAGCAATCATGGACCAGAAGGTGCCCGTGTTACTGGCTCTTCCATCTGATCAAAAGCTCAATGGCAAGAACCACCATATCTTGCGGGTTATGATGCTTGCCATTTTGAAGTCCTATGATTTGGCAAAGCTTGTTACGAAGGCTATTCATCATCTTTCTTCGCGAGACGAGTCCAGACTCACTTCCAATGAGAAGTTGGAGTTGGCAAAGACTCAGGCACGACAAACTCAATGCTCGCACATGCTCGTTTTTATTTCTCTCATGCACTACAGCTACTCTCTCTCATATTGAGCATTTGAGGATGGCCTGGGAGATATGGCTAGAGCTTGATCAAATGTATAATCGCATGACCGTCATAAAATGAGTTTCTTTGGTAAGTGCAGAAGGACCATGAGAGTCAACAAGTCATCTTCTATGCAAGAGCATATTAACAAGCTAAGAGACAGCTTCAGATGCAAGTACAAAACACAGGGAATGTAATCACTTCCAAAGACATGGAGATAACTGTTCTTTCACAGTTACCGCCCCGTTTCAGTGGTTTTTACTCCGCTTTCATTACTTCAAGGCGTTCTGAGACTCTTCAATGGGAGGAGTTCATTCCTATGGTCTTGGACCAAGAGGAGCAGTTGAAAGGGACCAATGCTTCTAGATCCGAGGCTTTGGTAGCTCAGTCCGAAGGACCAAAAGAAGGAGGAGGACAAATTCAAAAAGGACAAGGAAAAGAAGTCCACTTGTCACATCTGTGGCAAGATAGGTCACTGGAAAAAGGATTGCCCCGACAAGGAGAAGAAAAAGGAGAAGGAGAAATCTTCAAAGGATTCCGGAGCGGTGGCTGCTCCCTCATCAGCTCCTTTGCTCCACTTAGAGGTGGTTGAGGCACCGACCCTAAAGGCTTCTAATGTTGCATTGATTGCCCCATACACTCAAGAGTGGATTGTTGACAATGATGCCTCATGGCACATGACTCCGTCAACAGGTATTGATCATTTGCAGCCTTCGCAAGGCCAGATTCTAATTGGTGATAGTTCTATTCCTATTCAAGGACAGGGTGACATGCATCTTATTCCAAATGGGTGAGATGGTGCCCATACATCCAAGGTGCTTTATGTTCTGGCCTTGAGATACCATCTACTTTCGGTGCACAAGATTTGTGCCCCCAGACTCTTGGTCAAGTTTGATGTGGGGATTCTTGATCGTGGATCAAGACAGGTCCTTGCTTCAGGTTATGAGGAGAATGAAGTCTATAAATTGCGGTCTTCTTTTGCCTTGACTTCTCTTTTTTTACCTCTCAAATGCAGTCCGAGCTTTGGCATGCTCGGTTTGGTCACCTCAACTATGATTACCTACAAAAGGCGTCTAAGGGACAGCTTGTTCAAGGTTTGCCGGATATTGTGGTGAGCCAGCCACCTTGTGTATCCTATATCCGTGGGAAGCAAACTCGTGATACTATTCCCAACAAGGCTTCGATGCAGTCTTCAGCACCCTTGGAGCTTGTTTCTGCTGATCTTTGAGGACCAATGAGGACGGAGCCCTTTACAAGGAGCTTGTATTTCATGCTGATTGTGAATGATTATAGCAAGATGATATGGGCTTATTTCTTGAAGCATAAGTCGGAGGCTTTCTCCAACTTTATGCATTGGTTGCTCTTTGAGAAGAACCGATCCGGTCAGAAACTGAAGACCTTACTATCCGATAAGGGCAGAGAAGTTGTTTCTAATAAGCTTGCTCGTTTTTATGCAGA